>NC_134923.1:1500000-1650549 GCF_051014615.1 Bombus vancouverensis nearcticus | reverse complement strand
CAGTGCTAATGCAATGCACAACCATTTAAGCGTCGAAACAAGCAAAATATCTCGCAAATCGCGAAAATTTCGATTTTTTGGACGATAAATGGCCGTAACTTCCTTCCCGTTGGAGATATTTCGACGCTTAGGCGCTCGTTGAACTCCATTTCACAGTGCTAATGCAACGCACAACCATTTAAGCGTCGAAACAAGCAAAATATCTCGCAAATCGCGAAAATTTCGATTTTTTGGACGATAAATGGCCGTAACTTCCTTCCCGTTGGAGATATTTCGACGTTTAAGCGCTCGTTGAACTCCATTTCACAGTGCTAATGCAATGCACCACCATTTAAGCGTCGAAACAAGCAAGATATCTCGCGCAAATCGCGAAGATTTCGATTTTTTGGACGATAAATGGCCGTAACTTCCTTCCGTTGGAGATATTTCGACGTTTAAGCGCTCGTTGAACTCCATTTCACAGTGCTAATGCAATGCACAACCATTTAAGCGTCGAAACAAGCAAAATATCTCGCAAATCGCGAAATTTCGATTTTTTGGACGATAAATGGCCGTAACTTCCTTCCCGTTGGAGATATTTCGACGTTTAAGCGCTCGTTGAACTCCATTTCACAGTGCTAATGCAATGCACAACCATTTAAGCGTCGAAACAAGCAAAATATCTCGCAAATCGCGAAAATTTCGATTTTTTGGACGATAAATGGCCGTAACTTCCTTCCCGTTTGAGATATTTCGACGTTTAAGCGCTCGTTGAACTCCATTTCACAGTGCTAATGCAATGCACAACCATTTAAGCGTCGACACAAGCAAAATATCTCGCAAATCGCGAAAATTTCGATTTTTTGGACGATAAATGGCCGTAACTTCCTTCCCGTTGGAGATATTTCGACGTTTAAGCGCTCGTTGAACTCCATTTCACAGTGCTAATGCAATGCACAACCATTTAAGCGTCGAAACAAGCAAAATATCTCGCAAATCGCGAAAATTTCGATTTTTTGGACGATAAATGGCCGTAACTTCCTTCCCGTTGGAGACATTTCGACGTTTAAGCGCTCGTTGAACTCCATTTCACAGTGCTAATGCAATGCACAACCATTTAAGCGTCGAAACAAGCAAAATATCTCGCAAATCGCGAAAATTTCGATTTTTTGGACGATAAATGGCCGTAACTTCCTTCCCGTTGGAGATATTTCGACGTTTAAGCGCTCGTTGAACTCCATTTCACAGTGCTAATGCAATGCACAACCATTTCAGCGTCGAAACAAGCAAGATATCTCGCAAATCGCGAAGATTTCGATTTTTTTTACGATAAATGGCCGTAACTTCCTTCCCGTTGGAGATATTTCGACGTTTAAGCGCTCGTTGAACTCCATTTCACAGTGCTAATGCAATGCACAACCATTTAAGCGTCGAAACAAGCAAAATATCTCGCAAATCGCGAAAATTTCGATTTTTTGGACGATAAATGGCCGTAACTTCCTTCCCGTTGGAGATATTTCGACGTTTAAGCGCTCGTTGAACTCCATTTCACAGTGCTAATGCAATGCACAACCATTTAAGCGTCGAAACAAGCAAAATATCTCGCAAATCGCGAAAATTTCGATTTTTTGGACGATAAATGGCCGTAACTTCCTTCCCGTTGGAGATATTTCGACGTTTAAGCGCTCGTTGAACTCCATTTCACAGTGCTAATGCAATGCACAACCATTTAAGCGTCGAAACAAGCAAAATATCTCGCAAATCGCGAAAATTTCGATTTTTTGGACGATAAATGGCCGTAACTTCCTTCCCGTTGGAGACATTTCGACGTTTAAGCGCTCGTTGAACTCCATTTCACAGTGCTAATGCAATGCACAACCATTTAAGCGTCGAAACAAGCAAAATATCTCGCAAATCGCGAAAATTTCGATTTTTTGGACGATAAATGGCCGTAACTTCCTTCCCGTTGGAGATATTCCGACGTTTAAGCGCTCGTTGAACTCCATTTCACAGTGCTAATGCAATGCACAACCATTTAAGCGTCGACACAAGCAAAATATCTCGCAAATCGCGAAAATTTCGATTTTTTGGACGATAAATGGCCGTAACTTCCTTCCCGTTTGAGATATTCCGACGTTTAAGCGCTCGTTGAACTCCATTTCACAGTGCTAATGCAATGCACAACCATTTAAGCGTCGAAACAAGCAAAATATCTCGCAAATCGCGAAAATTTCGATTTTTTGGACGATAAATGGCCGTAACTTCCTTCCCGTTGGAGATATTTCGACGTTTAAGCGCTCGTTGAACTCCATTTCACAGTGCTAATGCAATGCACAACCATTTAAGCGTCGACACAAGCAAAATATCTCGCAAATCGCGAAAATTTCGATTTTTTGGACGATAAATGGCCGTAACTTCCTTCCCGTTTGAGATATTCCGACGTTTAAGCGCTCGTTGAACTCCATTTCACAGTGCTAATGCAATGCACAACCATTTAAGCGTCGAAACAAGCAAAATATCTCGCAAATCGCGAAAATTTCGATTTTTTGGACGATAAATGGCCGTAACTTCCTTCCCGTTGGAGATATTTCGACGTTTAAGCGCTCGTTGAACTCCATTTCACAGTGCTAATGCAATGCACAACCATTTAAGCGTCGAAACAAGCAAAATATCTCGCAAATCGCGAAAATTTCGATTTTTTGGACGATAAATGGCCGTAACTTCCATCCCGTTGGAGATATTTCGACGTTTAAGCGCTCGTTGAACTCCATTTCACAGTGCTAATGCAATGCACAACCATTCAAGCGTCGAAACATGCAAAATATCTCGCAAATCGCGAAGATTTCGATTTTTTGGACGATAAATGGCCGTAACTTCCTTCCCGTTGGAGATATTTCGACGTTTAAGCGCTCGTTGAACTCCATTTCACAGTGCTAATGCAATGCACAACCATTTAAGCGTCGAAACAAGCAAAATATCTCGCAAATCGCGAAAATTTCGATTTTTTGGACGATAAATGGCCGTAACTTCCTTCCCGTTTGAGATATTTCGACGTTTAAGCGCTCGTTGAACTCCATTTCGCAGTGCTAATGCAATGCACAACCATTTAAGCGTCGACACAAGCAAAATATCTCGCAAATCGCGAAAATTTCGATTTTTTGGACGATAAATGGCCGTAACTTCCTTCCCGTTGGAGATATTTCGACGTTTAAGCGCTCGTTGAACTCCATTTCACAGTGCTAATGCAATGCACAACCATTTAAGCGTCGAAACAAGCAAAATATCTCGCAAATCGCGAAAATTTCGATTTTTTGGACGATAAATGGCCGTAACTTCCTTCCCGTTGGAGACATTTCGACGTTTAAGCGCTCGTTGAACTCCATTTCACAGTGCTAATGCAATGCACAACCATTTAAGCGTCGAAACAAGCAAAATATCTCGCAAATCGCGAAAATTTCGATTTTTTGGACGATAAATGGCCGTAACTTCCTTCCCGTTGGAGATATTTCGACGTTTAAGCGCTCGTTGAACTCCATTTCACAGTGCTAATGCAATGCACAACCATTTAAGCGTCGAAACAAGCAAAATATCTCGCAAATCGCGAAAATTTCGATTTTTTGGACGATAAATGGCCGTAACTTCCTTCCCGTTGGAGATATTTCGACGTTTAAGCGCACGTTGAACTCCATTTCACAGTGCTAATGCAATGCACAACCATTTAAGCGTCGAAACAAGCAAAATATCTCGCAAATCGCGAAGATTTCGATTTTTTGGACGATAAATGGTCGTAACTTCCTTCCCGTTGGAGATATTTCGACGTTTAAGCGCTCGTTGAACTCCATTTCACAGTGCTAATGCAATGCACAACCATTTAAGCGTCGAAACAAGCAAAATATCTCGCAAATCGCGAAAATTTCGATTTTTTGGACGATAAATGGCCGTAACTTCCTTCCCGTTGGATATATTTCGACGTTTAAGCGCTCGTTGAACTCCATTTCACAGTGCTAATGCAATGCACAACCATTTAAGCGTCGAAACAAGCAAAATATCTCGCAAATCGCGAAAATTTCGATTTTTTGGACGATAAATGGCTTGTAACTTCCTTCCCGTTTGAGATATGTCGACGTTTAAGCGCTCGTTGAACTCCATTTCACAGTGCTAATGCAATGCACAACCATTTAAGCGTCGACACAAGCAAAATATCTCGCAAATCGCGAAAATTTCGATTTTTTGGACGATAAATGGCCGTAACTTCCTTCCCGTTGGAGATATTTCGACGTTTAAGCGCTCGTTGAACTCCATTTCACAGTGCTAATGCAATGCACAACCATTTAAGCGTCGAAACAAGCAAAATATCTCGCAAATCGCGAAAATTTCGATTTTTTGGACGATAAATGGCCGTAACTTCCTTCCCGTTGGAGACATTTCGACGTTTAAGCGCTCGTTGAACTCCATTTCACAGTGCTAATGCAATGCACAACCATTTAAGCGTCGAAACAAGCAAAATATCTCGCAAATCGCGAAAATTTCGATTTTTTGGACGATAAATGGCCGTAACTTCCTTCCCGTTGGAGATATTCCGACGTTTAAGCGCTCGTTGAACTCCATTTCACAGTGCTAATGCAATGCACAACCATTTAAGCGTCGACACAAGCAAAATATCTCGCAAATCGCGAAAATTTCGATTTTTTGGACGATAAATGGCCGTAACTTCCTTCCCGTTTGAGATATTCCGACGTTTAAGCGCTCGTTGAACTCCATTTCACAGTGCTAATGCAATGCACAACCATTTAAGCGTCGAAACAAGCAAAATATCTCGCAAATCGCGAAAATTTCGATTTTTTGGACGATAAATGGCCGTAACTTCCTTCCCGTTGGAGATATTTCGACGTTTAAGCGCTCGTTGAACTCCATTTCACAGTGCTAATGCAATGCACAACCATTTAAGCGTCGAAACTAGCAAAATATCTCGCAAATCGCGAAAATTTCGATTTTTTGGACGATAAATGGCCGTAACTTCCTTCCCGTTGGAGATATTTCGACGTTTAAGCGCTCGTTGAACTCCATTTCACAGTGCTAATGCAATGCACAATCATTTAAGCGTCGAAACAAGCAAAATATCTCGCAAATCGCGAAAATTTCGATTTTTTGGACGATAAATGGCCGTAACTTCCTTCCCGTTGGAGATATTTCGACGTTTAAGCGCTCGTTGAACTCCATTTCACAGTGCTAATGCAATGCACAACCATTTAAGCGTCGAAACAAGCAAAATATCTCGCAAATCGCGAAAATTTCGATTTTTTGGACGATAAATGGCCGTAACTTCCTTCCCGTTGGAGATATTTCGACGTTTAAGCGCTCGTTGAACTCCATTTCACAGTGCTAATGCAATGCACAACCATTTAAGCGTCGAAACAAGCAAGATATCTCGCAAATCGCGAAGATTTCGATTTTTTGGACGATAAATGGCCGTAACTTCCTTCCCGTTGGAGATATTTCGACGTTTAAGCGCTCGTTGAACTCCATTTCACAGTGCTAATGCAATGCACAACCATTTAAGCGTCGAAACAAGCAAAATATCTCGCAAATCGCGAAAATTTCGATTTTTTGGACGATAAATGGCCGTAACTTCCTTCCCGTTGGAGATATTTCGACGTTTAAGCGCTCGTTGAACTCCATTTCACAGTGCTAATGCAATGCACAACCATTTAAGCGTCGAAACAAGCAAAATATCTCGCAAATCGCGAAAATTTCGATTTTTTGGACGATAAATGGCCGTAACTTCCTTCCCGTTTGAGATATTTCGACGTTTAAGCGATCGTTGAACTCCATTTCACAGTGCTAATGCAATGCATAACCATTTAAGCGTCGACACAAGCAAAATATCTCGCAAATCGCGAAAATTTCGATTTTTTGGACGATAAATGGCCGTAACTTCCTTCCCGTTGGAGATATTTCGACGTTTAAGCGCTCGTTGAACTCCATTTCACAGTGCTAATGCAATGCACAACCATTTAAGCGTCGAAACAAGCAAAATATCTCGCAAATCGCGAAAATTTCGATTTTTTGGACGATAAATGGCCGTAACTTCCTTCCCGTTGGAGACATTTCGACGTTTAAGCGCTCGTTGAACTCCATTTCACAGTGCTAATGCAATGCACAACCATTTAAGCGTCGAAACAAGCAAAATATCTCGCAAATCGCGAAAATTTCGATTTTTTGGACGATAAATGGCCGTAACTTCCTTCCCGTTGGAGATATTTCGACGTTTAAGCGCTCGTTGAACTCCATTTCACAGTGCTAATGCAATGCACAACCATTTCAGCGTCGAAACAAGCAAGATATCTCGCAAATCGCGAAGATTTCGATTTTTTTACGATAAATGGCCGTAACTTCCTTCCCGTTGGAGATATTTCGACGTTTAAGCGCTCGTTGAACTCCATTTCACAGTGCTAATGCAATGCACAACCATTTAAGCGTCGAAACAAGCAAAATATCTCGCAAATCGCGAAAATTTCGATTTTTTGGACGATAAATGGCCGTAACTTCCTTCCCGTTGGAGATATTTCGACGTTTAAGCGCTCGTTGAACTCCATTTCACAGTGCTAATGCAATGCACAACCATTTAAGCGTCGAAACAAGCAAAATATCTCGCAAATCGCGAAAATTTCGATTTTTTGGACGATAAATGGCCGTAACTTCCTTCCCGTTGGAGATATTTCGACGTTTAAGCGCTCGTTGAACTCCATTTCACAGTGCTAATGCAATGCACAACCATTTAAGCGTCGAAACAAGCAAAATATCTCGCAAATCGCGAAAATTTCGATTTTTTGGACGATAAATGGCCGTAACTTCCTTCCCGTTGGAGACATTTCGACGTTTAAGCGCTCGTTGAACTCCATTTCACAGTGCTAATGCAATGCACAACCATTTAAGCGTCGAAACAAGCAAAATATCTCGCAAATCGCGAAAATTTCGATTTTTTGGACGATAAATGGCCGTAACTTCCTTCCCGTTGGAGATATTCCGACGTTTAAGCGCTCGTTGAACTCCATTTCACAGTGCTAATGCAATGCACAACCATTTAAGCGTCGACACAAGCAAAATATCTCGCAAATCGCGAAAATTTCGATTTTTTGGACGATAAATGGCCGTAACTTCCTTCCCGTTTGAGATATTCCGACGTTTAAGCGCTCGTTGAACTCCATTTCACAGTGCTAATGCAATGCACAACCATTTAAGCGTCGAAACAAGCAAAATATCTCGCAAATCGCGAAAATTTCGATTTTTTGGACGATAAATGGCCGTAACTTCCTTCCCGTTGGAGATATTTCGACGTTTAAGCGCTCGTTGAACTCCATTTCACAGTGCTAATGCAATGCACAACCATTTAAGCGTCGAAACAAGCAAAATATCTCGCAAATCGCGAAAATTTCGATTTTTTGGACGATAAATGGCCGTAACTTCCTTCCCGTTGGAGATATTTCGACGTTTAAGCGCACGTTGAACTCCATTTCACAGTGCTAATGCAATGCACAACCATTTAAGCGTCGAAACAAGCAAAATATCTCGCAAATCGCGAAGATTTCGATTTTTTGGACGATAAATGGTCGTAACTTCCTTCCCGTTGGAGATATTTCGACGTTTAAGCGCTCGTTGAACTCCATTTCACAGTGCTAATGCAATGCACAACCATTTAAGCGTCGAAACAAGCAAAATATCTCGCAAATCGCGAAAATTTCGATTTTTTGGACGATAAATGGCCGTAACTTCCTTCCCGTTGGATATATTTCGACGTTTAAGCGCTCGTTGAACTCCATTTCACAGTGCTAATGCAATGCACAACCATTTAAGCGTCGAAACAAGCAAAATATCTCGCAAATCGCGAAAATTTCGATTTTTTGGACGATAAATGGCTTGTAACTTCCTTCCCGTTTGAGATATGTCGACGTTTAAGCGCTCGTTGAACTCCATTTCACAGTGCTAATGCAATGCACAACCATTTAAGCGTCGACACAAGCAAAATATCTCGCAAATCGCGAAAATTTCGATTTTTTGGACGATAAATGGCCGTAACTTCCTTCCCGTTGGAGATATTTCGACGTTTAAGCGCTCGTTGAACTCCATTTCACAGTGCTAATGCAATGCACAACCATTTAAGCGTCGAAACAAGCAAAATATCTCGCAAATCGCGAAAATTTCGATTTTTTGGACGATAAATGGCCGTAACTTCCTTCCCGTTGGAGACATTTCGACGTTTAAGCGCTCGTTGAACTCCATTTCACAGTGCTAATGCAATGCACAACCATTTAAGCGTCGAAACAAGCAAAATATCTCGCAAATCGCGAAAATTTCGATTTTTTGGACGATAAATGGCCGTAACTTCCTTCCCGTTGGAGATATTCCGACGTTTAAGCGCTCGTTGAACTCCATTTCACAGTGCTAATGCAATGCACAACCATTTAAGCGTCGACACAAGCAAAATATCTCGCAAATCGCGAAAATTTCGATTTTTTGGACGATAAATGGCCGTAACTTCCTTCCCGTTTGAGATATTCCGACGTTTAAGCGCTCGTTGAACTCCATTTCACAGTGCTAATGCAATGCACAACCATTTAAGCGTCGAAACAAGCAAAATATCTCGCAAATCGCGAAAATTTCGATTTTTTGGACGATAAATGGCCGTAACTTCCTTCCCGTTGGAGATATTTCGACGTTTAAGCGCTCGTTGAACTCCATTTCACAGTGCTAATGCAATGCACAACCATTTAAGCGTCGAAACAAGCAAAATATCTCGCAAATCGCGAAAATTTCGATTTTTTGGACGATAAATGGCCGTAACTTCCTTCCCGTTTGAGATATTTCGACGTTTAAGCGCTCGTTGAACTCCATTTCGCAGTGCTAATGCAATGCACAACCATTTAAGCGTCGACACAAGCAAAATATCTCGCAAATCGCGAAAATTTCGATTTTTTGGACGATAAATGGCCGTAACTTCCTTCCCGTTGGAGATATTTCGACGTTTAAGCGCTCGTTGAACTCCATTTCACAGTGCTAATGCAATGCACAACCATTTAAGCGTCGAAACAAGCAAAATATCTCGCAAATCGCGAAAATTTCGATTTTTTGGACGATAAATGGCCGTAACTTCCTTCCCGTTGGAGACATTTCGACGTTTAAGCGCTCGTTGAACTCCATTTCACAGTGCTAATGCAATGCACAACCATTTAAGCGTCGAAACAAGCAAAATATCTCGCAAATCGCGAAAATTTCGATTTTTTGGACGATAAATGGCCGTAACTTCCTTCCCGTTGGAGATATTCCGACGTTTAAGCGCTCGTTGAACTCCATTTCACAGTGCTAATGCAATGCACAACCATTTAAGCGTCGACACAAGCAAAATATCTCGCAAATCGCGAAAATTTCGATTTTTTGGACGATAAATGGCCGTAACTTCCTTCCCGTTTGAGATATTCCGACGTTTAAGCGCTCGTTGAACTCCATTTCACAGTGCTAATGCAATGCACAACCATTTAAGCGTCGAAACAAGCAAAATATCTCGCAAATCGCGAAAATTTCGATTTTTTGGACGATAAATGGCCGTAACTTCCTTCCCGTTGCAGATATTTCGACGTTTAAGCGCTCGTTGAACTCCATTTCACAGTGCTAATGCAATGCACAACCATTTAAGCGTCGAAACAAGCAAAATATCTCGCAAATCGCGAAAATTTCGATTTTTTGGACGATAAATGGCCGTAACTTCCTTCCCGTTGGAGATATTTCGACGTTTAAGCGCACGTTGAACTCCATTTCACAGTGCTAATGCAATGCACAACCATTTAAGCGTCGAAACAAGCAAAATATCTCGCAAATCGCGAAGATTTCGATTTTTTGGACGATAAATGGTCGTAACTTCCTTCCCGTTGGAGATATTTCGACGTTTAAGCGCTCGTTGAACTCCATTTCACAGTGCTAATGCAATGCACAACCATTTAAGCGTCGAAACAAGCAAAATATCTCGCAAATCGCGAAAATTTCGATTTTTTGGACGATAAATGGCCGTAACTTCCTTCCCGTTGGATATATTTCGACGTTTAAGCGCTCGTTGAACTCCATTTCACAGTGCTAATGCAATGCACAACCATTTAAGCGTCGAAACAAGCAAAATATCTCGCAAATCGCGAAAATTTCGATTTTTTGGACGATAAATGGCTTGTAACTTCCTTCCCGTTTGAGATATGTCGACGTTTAAGCGCTCGTTGAACTCCATTTCACAGTGCTAATGCAATGCACAACCATTTAAGCGTCGACACAAGCAAAATATCTCGCAAATCGCGAAAATTTCGATTTTTTGGACGATAAATGGCCGTAACTTCCTTCCCGTTGGAGATATTTCGACGTTTAAGCGCTCGTTGAACTCCATTTCACAGTGCTAATGCAATGCACAACCATTTAAGCGTCGAAACAAGCAAAATATCTCGCAAATCGCGAAAATTTCGATTTTTTGGACGATAAATGGCCGTAACTTCCTTCCCGTTGGAGACATTTCGACGTTTAAGCGCTCGTTGAACTCCATTTCACAGTGCTAATGCAATGCACAACCATTTAAGCGTCGAAACAAGCAAAATATCTCGCAAATCGCGAAAATTTCGATTTTTTGGACGATAAATGGCCGTAACTTCCTTCCCGTTGGAGATATTCCGACGTTTAAGCGCTCGTTGAACTCCATTTCACAGTGCTAATGCAATGCACAACCATTTAAGCGTCGACACAAGCAAAATATCTCGCAAATCGCGAAAATTTCGATTTTTTGGACGATAAATGGCCGTAACTTCCTTCCCGTTTGAGATATTCCGACGTTTAAGCGCTCGTTGAACTCCATTTCACAGTGCTAATGCAATGCACAACCATTTAAGCGTCGAAACAAGCAAAATATCTCGCAAATCGCGAAAATTTCGATTTTTTGGACGATAAATGGCCGTAACTTCCTTCCCGTTGGAGATATTTCGACGTTTAAGCGCTCGTTGAACTCCATTTCACAGTGCTAATGCAATGCACAACCATTTAAGCGTCGAAACTAGCAAAATATCTCGCAAATCGCGAAAATTTCGATTTTTTGGACGATAAATGGCCGTAACTTCCATCCCGTTGGAGATATTTCGACGTTTAAGCGCTCGTTGAACTCCATTTCACAGTGCTAATGCAATGCACAACCATTCAAGCGTCGAAACATGCAAAATATCTCGCAAATCGCGAAGATTTCGATTTTTTGGACGATAAATGGCCGTAACTTCCTTCCCGTTGGAGATATTTCGACGTTTAAGCGCTCGTTGAACTCCATTTCACAGTGCTAATGCAATGCACAACCATTTAAGCGTCGAAACAAGCAAAATATCTCGCAAATCGCGAAAATTTCGATTTTTTGGACGATAAATGGCCGTAACTTCCTTCCCGTTGGAGATATTTCGACGTTTAAGCGCTCGTTGAACTCCATTTCACAGTGCTAATGCAATGCACAACCATTTAAGCGTCGAAACAAGCAAAATATCTCGCAAATCGCGAAAATTTCGATTTTTTGGACGATAAATGGCCGTAACTTCCTTCCCGTTTGAGATATTTCGACGTTTAAGCGATCGTTGAACTCCATTTCACAGTGCTAATGCAATGCATAACCATTTAAGCGTCGACACAAGCAAAATATCTCGCAAATCGCGAAAATTTCGATTTTTTGGACGATAAATGGCCGTAACTTCCTTCCCGTTGGAGATATTTCGACGTTTAAGCGCTCGTTGAACTCCATTTCACAGTGCTAATGCAATGCACAACCATTTAAGCGTCGAAACAAGCAAAATATCTCGCAAATCGCGAAAATTTCGATTTTTTGGACGATAAATGGCCGTAACTTCCTTCCCGTTGGAGACATTTCGACGTTTAAGCGCTCGTTGAACTCCATTTCACAGTGCTAATGCAATGCACAACCATTTAAGCGTCGAAACAAGCAAAATATCTCGCAAATCGCGAAAATTTCGATTTTTTGGACGATAAATGGCCGTAACTTCCTTCCCGTTGGAGATATTCCGACGTTTAAGCGCTCGTTGAACTCCATTTCACAGTGCTAATGCAATGCACAACCATTTAAGCGTCGACACAAGCAAAATATCTCGCAAATCGCGAAAATTTCGATTTTTTGGACGATAAATGGCCGTAACTTCCTTCCCGTTTGAGATATTCCGACGTTTAAGCGCTCGTTGAACTCCATTTCACAGTGCTAATGCAATGCACAACCATTTAAGCGTCGAAACAAGCAAAATATCTCGCAAATCGCGAAAATTTCGATTTTTTGGACGATAAATGGCCGTAACTTCCTTCCCGTTGGAGATATTTCGACGTTTAAGCGCTCGTTGAACTCCATTTCACAGTGCTAATGCAATGCACAACCATTTAAGCGTCGAAACAAGCAAAATATCTCGCAAATCGCGAAAATTTCGATTTTTTGGACGATAAATGGCCGTAACTTCCTTCCCGTTGGAGATATTTCGACGTTTAAGCGCACGTTGAACTCCATTTCACAGTGCTAATGCAATGCACAACCATTTAAGCGTCGAAACAAGCAAAATATCTCGCAAATCGCGAAGATTTCGATTTTTTGGACGATAAATGGTCGTAACTTCCTTCCCGTTGGAGATATTTCGACGTTTAAGCGCTCGTTGAACTCCATTTTACAGTGCTAATGCAATGCACAACCATTTAAGCGTCGAAACAAGCAAAATATCTCGCAAATCGCGAAAATTTCGATTTTTTGGACGATAAATGGCCGTAACTTCCTTCCCGTTGGATATATTTCGACGTTTAAGCGCTCGTTGAACTCCATTTCACAGTGCTAATGCAATGCACAACCATTTAAGCGTCGAAACAAGCAAAATATCTCGCAAATCGCGAAAATTTCGATTTTTTGGACGATAAATGGCCGTAACTTCCTTCCCGTTTGAGATATGTCGACGTTTAAGCGCTCGTTGAACTCCATTTCACAGTGCTAATGCAATGCACAACCATTTAAGCGTCGACACAAGCAAAATATCTCGCAAATCGCGAAAATTTCGATTTTTTGGACGATAAATGGCCGTAACTTCCTTCCCGTTGGAGATATTTCGACGTTTAAGCGCTCGTTGAACTCCATTTCACAGTGCTAATGCAATGCACAACCATTTAAGCGTCGAAACAAGCAAAATATCTCGCAAATCGCGAAAATTTCGATTTTTTGGACGATAAATGGCCGTAACTTCCTTCCCGTTGGAGACATTTCGACGTTTAAGCGCTCGTTGAACTCCATTTCACAGTGCTAATGCAATGCACAACCATTTAAGCGTCGAAACAAGCAAAATATCTCGCAAATCGCGAAAATTTCGATTTTTTGGACGATAAATGGCCGTAACTTCCTTCCCGTTGGAGATATTCCGACGTTTAAGCGCTCGTTGAACTCCATTTCACAGTGCTAATGCAATGCACAACCATTTAAGCGTCGACACAAGCAAAATATCTCGCAAATCGCGAAAATTTCGATTTTTTGGACGATAAATGGCCGTAACTTCCTTCCCGTTTGAGATATTCCGACGTTTAAGCGCTCGTTGAACTCCATTTCACAGTGCTAATGCAATGCACAACCATTTAAGCGTCGAAACAAGCAAAATATCTCGCAAATCGCGAAAATTTCGATTTTTTGGACGATAAATGGCCGTAACTTCCTTCCCGTTGGAGATATTTCGACGTTTAGGCGCTCGTTGAACTCCATTTCACAGTGCTAATGCAATGCACAACCATTTAAGCGTCGAAACAAGCAAAATATCTCGCAAATCGCGAAAATTTCGATTTTTTGGACGATAAATGGCCGTAACTTCCTTCCCGTTGGAGATATTTCGACGTTTAAGCGCACGTTGAACTCCATTTCACAGTGCTAATGCAATGCACAACCATTTAAGCGTCGAAACAAGCAAAATATCTCGCAAATCGCGAAGATTTCGATTTTTTGGACGATAAATGGTCGTAACTTCCTTCCCGTTGGAGATATTTCGACGTTTAAGCGCTCGTTGAACTCCATTTCACAGTGCTAATGCAATGCACAACCATTTAAGCGTCGAAACAAGCAAAATATCTCGCAAATCGCGAAAATTTCGATTTTTTGGACGATAAATGGCCGTAACTTCCTTCCCGTTGGATATATTTCGACGTTTAAGCGCTCGTTGAACTCCATTTCACAGTGCTAATGCAATGCACAACCATTTAAGCGTCGAAACAAGCAAAATATCTCGCAAATCGCGAAAATTTCGATTTTTTGGACGATAAATGGCCGTAACTTCCTTCCCGTTGGAGATATTTCGACGTTTAAGCGCTCGTTGAACTCCATTTCACAGTGCTAATGCAATGCACAACCATTTAAGCGTCGAAACAAGCAAGATATCTCGCAAATCGCGAAGATTTCGATTTTTTGGACGATAAATGGCCGTAACTTCCTTCCCGTTGGAGATATTTCGACGTTTAAGCGCTCGTTGAACTCCATTTCACAGTGCTAATGCAATGCACAACCATTTAAGCGTCGAAACAAGCAAAATATCTCGCAAATCGCGAAAATTTCGATTTTTTGGACGATGAATGGCCGTAACTTCCTTCCCGTTGGAGATATTCCGACGTTTAAGCGCTCGTTGAACTCCATTTCACAGTGCTAATGCAATGCACAACCATTTAAGCGTCGAAACAAGCAGAATATCTCGCAAATCGCGAAAATTTCGATTTTTTGGACGATAAATGGCCGTAACTTCCTTCCCGTTGGAGATATTTCGACGTTTAAGCGCTCGTTGAACTCCATTTCACAGTGCTAATGCAATGCACAACCATTTAAGCGTCGAAACAAGCAAAATATCTCGCAAATCGCGAAAATTTCGATTTTTTGGACGATAAATGCCCGTAACTTCCTTCCCGTTGGAGATATTTCGACGTTTAAGCGCTCGTTGAACTCCATTTCACAGTGCTAATGCAATGCACAACCATTTAAGCGTCGAAACAAGCAAAATATCTCGCAAATCGCGAAAATTTCGATTTTTTGGATGATAAATGGCCGTAACTTCCTTCCCGTTGGAGATATTTCGACGTTTAAGCGCTCGTTGAACTCCATTTCACAGTGCTAATGCAATGCACAACCATTTAAGCGTCGAAACAAGCAAAATATCTCGCAAATCGCGAAAATTTCGATTTTTTGGACGATAAATGGCCGTAACTTCCTTCCCGTTGGAGATATTTCGACGTTTAAGCGCTCGTTGAACTCCATTTCACAGTGCTAATGCAATGCACAACAATTTAAGCGTCGAAACAAGCAAAATATCTCGCAAATCGCGAAAATTTCGATTTTTTGGACGATAAATGGCCGTAACTTCCTTCCCGTTGGAGATATTTCGACGTTTAAGCGCTCGTTGAACTCCATTTCACAGTGCTAATGCAATGCACAACCATTTAAGCGTCGAAACAAGCAAAATATCTCGCAAATCGCGAAAGTTTCGATTTTTTGGACGATAAATGGCCGTAACTTCCTTCCCGTTGGAGATATTTCGACGTTTAAGCGCTCGTTGTACTCCATTTCACAGTGCCTATGCAATGCACAACCATTTAAGCGTCGAAACAAGCAAAATATCTCGCAAATCGCGAAAATTTCGATTTTTTGGACGATAAATGGCCGTAACTTCCTTCCCGTTGGAGATATTTCGACGTTTAAGCGCTCGTTGAACTCCATTTCACAGTGCTAATGCAATGCACAGCCATTTAAGCGTCGAAACAAGCAAAATATCTCGCAAATCGCGAAAATTTCGATTTTTTGGACGATAAATGCCCGTAACTTCCTTCCCGTTGGAGATATTTCGACGTTTAAGCGCTCGTTGAACTCCATTTCACAGTGCTAATGCAATGCACAACCATTTAAGCGTCGAAACAAGCAAAATATCTCGCAAATCGCGAAAATTTCGATTTTTTGGACGATAAATGGCCGTAACTTCCTTCCCGTTGGAGATATTTCGACGTTTAAGCGCTCGTTGAACTCCATTTCACAGTGCTAATGCAATGCACAACCATTTAAGCGTCGAAACAAGCAAAATATCTCGCAAATCGCGAAAATTTCGATTTTTTGGACGATAAATGGCCGTAACTTCCTTCCCGTTGGAGATATTTCGACGTTTAAGCGCTCGTTGAACTCCATTTCACAGTGCTAATGCAATGCACAACCATTTAAGCGTCGAAACAAGCAAAATATCTCGCAAATCGCGAAAGTTTCGATTTTTTGGACGATAAATGGCCGTAACTTCCTTCCCGTTGGAGATATTTCGACGTTTAAGCGCTCGTTGAACTCCATTTCACAGTGCTAATGCAATGCACAACCATTTAAGCGTCGAAACAAGCAAAATATCTCGCAAATCGCGAAAATTTCGATTTTTTGGACGATAAATGGCCGTAACTTCCTTCCCGTTGGAGATATTTCGACGTTTAAGCGCTCGTTGAACTCCATTTCACAGTGCTAATGCAATGCACAACCATTTAAGCGTCGAAACAAGCAAAATATCTCGCAAATCGCGAAAATTTCGATTTTTTGGACGATAAATGGCTTGTAACTTCCTTCCCGTTTGAGATATGTCGACGTTTAAGCGCTCGTTGAACTCCATTTCACAGTGCTAATGCAATGCACAACCATTTAAGCGTCGACACAAGCAAAATATCTCGCAAATCGCGAAAATTTCGATTTTTTGGACGATAAATGGCCGTAACTTCCTTCCCGTTGGAGATATTTCGACGTTTAAGCGCTCGTTGAACTCCATTTCACAGTGCTAATGCAATGCACAACCATTTAAGCGTCGAAACAAGCAAAATATCTCGCAAATCGCGAAAATTTCGATTTTTTGGACGATAAATGGCCGTAACTTCCTTCCCGTTGGAGATATTTCGACGTTTAAGCGCTCGTTGAACTCCATTTCACAGTGCTAATGCAATGCACAACCATTTAAGCGTCGAAACAAGCAAAATATCTCGCAAATCGCGAAAATTTCGATTTTTTGGACGATAAATGGCCGTAACTTCCTTCCCGTTGGAGATATTTCGACGTTTAAGCGCTCGGTGAACTCCATTTCACAGTGCTAATGCAATGCACAACCATTTAAGCGTCGAAACAAGCAAAATATCTCGCAAATCGCGAAAGTTTCGACTTTTTGGACGATAAATGGCCGTAACTTCCTTCCCATTGGAGATATTTCGACGTTTAAGCGCTCGTTGTACTCCATTTCACAGTGCCTATGCAATGCACAACCATTTAAGCGTCGAAACAAGCAAAATATCTCGCAAATCGCGAAAATTTCGATTTTTTGGACGATAAATGGCCGTAACTTCCTTCCCGTTGGAGATATTTCGACGTTTAAGCGCTCGTTGAACTCCATTTCACAGTGCTAATGCAATGCACAGCCATTTAAGCGTCGAAACAAGCAAAATATCTCGCAAATCGCGAAAATTTCGATTTTTTGGACGATAAATGGCCGTAACTTCCTTCCCGTTGGAGATATTTCGACGTTTAAGCGCTCGTTGAACTCCATTTCACAGTGCTAATGCAATGCACAACCATTTAAGCGTCGAAACAAGCAAAATATCTCGCAAATCGCGAAAATTTCGATTTTTTGGACGATAAATGGCCGTAACTTCCTTCCCGTTGGAGATATTTCGACGTTTAAGCGCTCGTTGTACTCCATTTCACAGTGCCTATGCAATGCACAACCATTTAAGCGTCGAAACAAGCAAAATATCTCGCAAATCGCGAAAATTTCGATTTTTTGGACGATAAATGGCCGTAACTTCCTTCCCGTTGGAGATATTTCGACGTTTAAGCGCTCGTTGAACTCCATTTCACAGTGCTAATGCAATGCACAACCATTTAAGCGTCGAAACAAGCAAAATATCTCGCAAATCGCGAAAATTTCGATTTTTTGGACGATAAATGGCCGTAACTTCCTTCCCGTTGGAGATATTTCGACGTTTAAGCGCTCGTTGAACTCCATTTCACAGTGCTAATGCAATGCACAACCATTTAAGCGTCGAAACAAGCAAAATATCTCGCAAATCGCGAAAGTTTCGATTTTTTGGACGATAAATGGCCGTAACTTCCTTCCCGTTGGAGATATTTCGACGTTTAAGCGCTCGTTGAACTCCATTTCACAGTGCTAATGCAATGCACAACCATTTAAGCGTCGACACAAGCAAAATATCTCGCAAATCGCGAAAATTTCGATTTTTTGGACGATAAATGGCCGTAACTTCCTTCCCGTTGGAGATATTTCGACGTTTAAGCGCACGTTGAACTCCATTTCACAGTGCTAATGCAATGCACAACCATTTAAGCGTCGAAACAAGCAAAATATCTCGCAAATCGCGAAGATTTCGATTTTTTGGACGATAAATGGTCGTAACTTCCTTCCCGTTGGATATATTTCGACGTTTAAGCGCTCGTTGAACTCCATTTCACAGTGCTAATGCAATGCACAACCATTTAAGCGTCGAAACAAGCAAAATATCTCGCAAATCGCGAAAATTTCGATTTTTTGGACGATAAATGGCCGTAACTTCCTTCCCGTTGGAGATATTTCGACGTTTAAGCGCTCGTTGAACTCCATTTCACAGTGCTAATGCAATGCACAACCATTTAAGCGTCGAAACAAGCAAGATATCTCGCAAATCGCGAAGATTTCGATTTTTTGGACGATAAATGGCCGTAACTTCCTTCCCGTTGGAGATATTTCGACGTTTAAGCGCTCGTTGAACTCCATTTCACAGTGCTAATGCAATGCACAACCATTTAAGCGTCGAAACAAGCAAAATATCTCGCAAATCGCGAAAATTTCGATTTTTTGGACGATAAATGGCCGTAACTTCCTTCCCGTTGGAGATATTCCGACGTCTAAGCGCTCGTTGAACTCCATTGCACAGTGCTAATGCAATGCACAACCATTTAAGCGTCGAAACAAGCAAAATATCTCGCAAATCGCGAAAATTTCGATTTTTTGGACGATAAATGGCCGTAACTTCCTTCCCGTTGGAGATATTTCGACGTTTAAGCGCTCGTTGAACTCCATTTCACAGTGCTAATGCAATGCACAACCATTTAAGCGTCGAAACAAGCAAAATATCTCGCAAAGCGCGAAAATTTCGATTTTTTGGACGATAAATGGCCGTAACTTCCTTCCCGTTGGAGATATTCCGACGTTTAAGCGCTCGTTGAACTCCATTTCACAGTGCTAATGCAATGCACAACCATTTAAGCGTCGAAACAAGCAAAATATCTCGCAAATCGCGAAAATTTCGATTTTTTGGATGATAAATGGCCGTAACTTCCTTCCCGTTGGAGATATTCCGACGTTTAAGCGCTCGTTGAACTCCATTTCTCAGTGCTAATGCAATGCACAACCATTTAAGCGTCGACACAAGCAAAATATCTCGCAAATCGCGAAAATTTCGATTTTTTGGAAGATAAATGGCCGTAACTTCCTTCCCGTTTGAGATATTTCGACGTTTAAGCGCTCGTTGAACTCCATTTCACAGTGCTAATGCAATGCACAGCCATTTAAGCGTCGAAACAAGCAAAATATCTCGCAAATCGCGAAAATTTCGATTTTTTGGACGATAAATGGCCGTAACTTCCTTCCCGTTGGAGATATTTCGACGTTTAAGCGCTCGTTGAACTCCATTTCACAGTGCTAATGCAATGCATAACCATTTAAGCGTCGAAACAAGCAAAATATCTCGCAAATTGCGAAAATTTCGATTTTTTGGACGATAAATGGCCGTAACTTCCTTCCCGTTGGAGATATTTCGACGTTTAAGCGCTCGTTGAACTCCATTTCACAGTGCTAATGCAATGCACAGCCATTTAAGCGTCGAAACAAGCAAAATATCTCGCAAATCGCGAAAATTTCGATTTTTTGGACGATAAATGCCCGTAACTTCCTTCCCGTTGGAGATATTTCGACGTTTAAGCGCTCGTTGAACTCCATTTCACAGTGCTAATGCAATGCACAACCATTTAAGCGTCGAAACAAGCAAAATATCTCGCAAATCGCGAAAATTTCGATTTTTTGGACGATAAATGGCCGTAACTTCCTTCCCGTTGGAGATATTTCGACGTTTAAGCGCTCGTTGAACTCCATTTCACAGTGCTAATGCAATGCACAACCATTTAAGCGTCGAAACAAGCAAAATATCTCGCAAATCGCGAAAATTTCGATTTTTTGGACGATAAATGGCCGTAACTTCCTTCCCGTTGGAGATATTTCGACGTTTAAGCGCTCGTTGAACTCCATTTCACAGTGCTAATGCAATGCACAACCATTTAAGCGTCGAAACAAGCAAAATATCTCGCAAATCGCGAAAGTTTCGATTTTTTGGACGATAAATGGCCGTAACTTCCTTCCCGTTGGAGATATTTCGACGTTTAAGCGCTCGTTGAACTCCATTTCACAGTGCTAGTGCAATGCACAACCATTTAAGCGTCGAAACAAGCAAAATATCTCGCAAATCGCGAAAATTTCGATTTTTTGGACGATAAATGGCCGTAACTTCCTTCCCGTTGGAGATATTTCGACGTTTAAGCGCTCGTTGAACTCCATTTCACAGTGCTAATGCAATGCACAACCATTTAAGCGTCGAAACAAGCAAAATATCTCGCAAATCGCGAAAATTTCGATTTTTTGGACGATAAATGGCCGTAGCTTCCTTCCCGTTGGAGATATTTCGACGTTTAAGCGCTCGTTGTACTCCATTTCACAGTGCCTATGCAATGCACAACCATTTAAGCGTCGAAACAAGCAAAATATCTCGCAAATCGCGAAAATTTCGATTTTTTGGACGATAAATGGCCGTAACTTCCTTCCCGTTGGAGATATTTCGACGTTTAAGCGCTCGTTGAACTCCATTTCACAGTGCTAATGCAATGCACAACCATTTAAGCGTCGAAACAAGCAAAATATCTCGCAAATCGCGAAAATTTCGATTTTTGGACGATAAATGGCCGTAACTTCCTTCCCGTTGGAGATATTTCGACGTTTAAGCGCTCGTTGAACTCCATTTCACAGTGCTAATGCAATGCACAACCATTTAAGCGTCGAAACAAGCAAAATATCTCGCAAATCGCGAAAATTTCGATTTTTTGGACGATAAATGGCCGTAACTTCCTTCCCGTTGGAGATATTTCGACGTTTAAGCGCTCGTTGAACTCCATTTCACAGTGCTAATGCAATGCACAACCATTTAAGCGTCGAAACAAGCAAAATATCTCGCAAATCGCGAAAATTTCGATTTTTTGGACGATAAATGGCCGTAACTTCCTTCCCGTTGGAGATATTTCGACGTTTAAGCGCTCGTTGAACTCCATTTCACAGTGCTAATGCAATGCACAACCATTTAAGCGTCGAAACAAGCAAAATATCTCGCAAATCGCGAAAATTTCGATTTTTTGGACGATAAATGGCCGTAACTTCCTTCCCGTTGGAGATATTTCGACGTTTAAGCGCTCGTTGAACTCCATTTCACAGTGCTAATGCAATGCACAACCATTTAAGCGTCGAAACAAGCAAAATATCTCGCAAATCGCGAAAATTTCGATTTTTTGGACGATAAATGGCCGTAACTTCCTTCCCGTTGGAGATATTTCGACGTTTAAGCGCTCGTTGAACTCCTTTTCACAGTGCTAATGCAATGCACAACCATTTAAGCGTCGAAACAAGCAAAATATCTCGCAAATCGCGAAAATTTCGATTTTTTGGACGATAAATGGCCGTAACTTCCTTCCCGTTGGAGATATTTCGACGTTTAAGCGCTCGTTGAACTCCATTTCACAGTGCTAATGCAATGCACAACCATTTAAGCGTCGAAACAAGCAAAATATCTCGCAAATCGCGAAAATTTCGATTTTTTGGACGATAAATGGCCGTAACTTCCTTCCCGTTGGAGATATTTCGACGTTTAAGCGCTCGTTGAACTCCATTTCACAGTGCTAATGCAATGCACAACCATTTAAGCGTCGAAACAAGCAAAATATCTCGCAAATCGCGAAGATTTCGATTTTTTGGACGATAAATGGTCGTAACTTCCTTCCCGTTGGATATATTTCGACGTTTAAGCGCTCGTTGAACTCCATTTCACAGTGCTAATGCAATGCACAACCATTTAAGCGTCGAAACAAGCAAAATATCTCGCAAATCGCGAAAATTTCGATTTTTTGGACGATAAATGCCGTAACTTCCTTCCCGTTGGAGATATTTCGACGTTTAAGCGCTCGTTGAACTCCATTTCACAGTGCTAATGCAATGCACAACCATTTAAGCGTCGAAACAAGCAAGATATCTCGCAAATCGCGAAGATTTCGATTTTTTGGACGATAAATGGCCGTAACTTCCTTCCCGTTGGAGATATTTCGACGTTTAAGCGCTCGTTGAACTCCATTTCACAGTGCTAATGCAATGCACAACCATTTAAGCGTCGAAACAAGCAAAATATCTCGCAAATCGCGAAAATTTCGATTTTTTGGACGATAAATGGCCGTAACTTCCTTCCCGTTGGAGATATTCCGACGTCTAAGCGCTCGTTGAACTCCATTGCACAGTGCTAATGCAATGCACAACCATTTAAGCGTCGAAACAAGCAAATATCTCGCAAATCGCGAAAATTTCGATTTTTTGGACGATAAATGGCCGTAACTTCCTTCCCGTTGGAGATATTTCGACGTTTAAGCGCTCGTTGAACTCCATTTCACAGTGCTAATGCAATGCACAACCATTTAAGCGTCGAAACAAGCAAAATATCTCGCAATCGCGAAAATTTTCGATTTTTTGGACGATAAATGGCCGTAACTTCCTTCCGTTGGAGATATTCCGACGTTTAAGCGCTCGTTGAACTCCATTTCACAGTGCTAATGCAATGCACAACCATTTAAGCGTCGAAACAAGCAAAATATCTCGCAAATCGCGAAAATTTCGATTTTTTGGATGATAAATGGCCGTAACTTCCTTCCCGTTGGAGATATTCCGACGTTTAAGCGCTCGTTGAACTCCATTTCTCAGTGCTAATGCAATGCACAACCATTTAAGCGTCGACACAAGCAAAATATCTCGCAAATCGCGAAAATTTTCGATTTTTTGGAAGATAAATGGCCGTAACTTCCTTCCCGTTTGAGATATTTCGACGTTTAAGCGCTCGTTGAACTCCATTTCACAGTGCTAATGCAATGCACAGCCATTTAAGCGTCGAAACAAGCAAAATATCTCGCAAATCGCGAAAATTTCGATTTTTTGGACGATAAATGGCCGTAACTTCCTTCCCGTTGGAGATATTTCGACGTTTAAGCGCTCGTTGAACTCCATTTCACAGTGCTAATGCAATGCACAACCATTTAAGCGTCGAAACAAGCAAAATATCTCGCAAATCGCGAAAATTTCGATTTTTTGGACGATAAATGGCCGTAACTTCCTTCCGTTGGAGATATTTCGACGTTTAAGCGCTCGTTGAACTCCATTTCACAGTGCTAATGCAATGCACAGCCATTTAAGCGTCGAAACAAGCAAAATATCTCGCAAATCGCGAAAATTTCGATTTTTTGGACGATAAATGCCCGTAACTTCCTTCCCGTTGGAGATATTTCGACGTTTAAGCGCTCGTTGAACTCCATTTCACAGTGCTAATGCAATGCACAACCATTTAAGCGTCGAAACAAGCAAAATATCTCGCAAATCGCGAAAGTTTCGATTTTTTGGACGATAAATGGCCGTAACTTCCTTCCCGTTGGAGATATTTCGACGTTTAAGCGCTCGTTGAACTCCATTTCACAGTGCTAATGCAATGCACAACCATTTAAGCGTCGAAACAAGCAAAATATCTCGCAAATCGCGAAAATTTCGATTTTTTGGACGATAAATGGCCGTAACTTCCTTCCCGTTGGAGATATTTCGACGTTTAAGCGCTCGTGGAACTCCATTTCACAGTGCTAATGCAATGCACAATCATTTAAGCGTCGAAACAAGCAAAATATCTCGCATTCGCGAAAGTTTCGATTTTTTGGACGATAAATGGCCGTAACTTCCTTCCCGTTTGAGATATTTCGACGTTTAAGCGCTCGTTGAACTCCATTTCACAGTGCTAATGCAATGCACAACCATTTAAGCGTCGAAACAAGCAAAATATCTCGCAAATCGCGAAAATTTCGATTTTTTGGACGATAAATGGCCGTAACTTCCTTCCCGTTGGAGATATTTCGACGTTTAAGCGCTCGTGGAACTCCATTTCACAGTGCTAATGCAATGCACAACCATTTAAGCGTCGAAACAAGCAAAATGTCTCGCAAATCGCGAAAATTTCGATTTTTTGGACGATAAATGGCCGTAACATCCTTCCCGTTGGAGATATTACGACGTTTAAGCGCTCGTTGAACTCCATTTCACAGTGCTAATGCAATGCACAACCATTTAAGCGTCGAAACAAGCAAAATATCTCGCAAATCGCGAAAATTTCGATTTTTTGGACGATAAATGGCCGTAACTTCCTTCCCGTTGGAGATATTTCGACGTTTAAGCGCTCGTGGAACTCCATTTCACAGTGCTAATGCAATGCACAACCATTTAAGCGTCGAAACAAGCAAAATATCTCGCAAATCGCGAAAATTTCGATTTTTTGGACGATAAATGGCCGTAACTTCCTTCCCGTTGGAGATATTTCGACGTTTAAGCGCTCGTTGAACTCCATTTCACAGTGCTAATGCAATGCACGACCATTTAAGCGTCGAAACAGGCAAATTATCTCGCAAATCGCGAAAATTTCGATTTTTTGGACGATAAATGGCCGTAACTTCCTTCCCGTTGGAGATATTTCGACGTTTAAGCGCTCGTTGAACTCCATTTCACAGTGCTAATGCAATGCACAACCATTTAAGCGTCGAAACAAGCAAAATATCTCGCAAATCGCGAAAATTTCGATTTTTTGGACGATAAATGGCCGTAACTTCCTTCCCGTTGGAGATATTTCGACGTTTAAGCGCTCGTTGAACTCCATTTCACAGTGCTAATGCAATGCACAGCCATTTAAGCGTCGAAACAAGCAAAATATCTCGCAAATCGCGAAAATTTCGATTTTTTGGACGATAAATGCCCGTAACTTCCTTCCCGTTGGAGATATTTCGACGTTTAAGCGCTCGTTGAACTCCATTTCACAGTGCTAATGCAATGCACAACCATTTAAGCGTCGAAACAAGCAAAATATCTCGCAAATCGCGAAAATTTCGATTTTTTGGACGATAAATGGCCGTAACTTCCTTCCCGTTGGAGATATTTCGACGTTTAAGCGCTCGTTGAACTCCATTTCACAGTGCTAATGCAATGCACAACCATTTAAGCGTCGAAACAAGCAAAATATCTCGCAAATCGCGAAAATTTCGATTTTTTGGACGATAAATGGCCGTAACTTCCTTCCCGTTGGAGATATTTCGACGTTTAAGCGCTCGTTGAACTCCATTTCACAGTGCTAATGCAATGCACAACCATTTAAGCGTCGAAACAAGCAAAATATCTCGCAAATCGCGAAAGTTTCGATTTTTGGACGATAAATGGCCGTAACTTCCTTCCCGTTGGAGATATTTCGACGTTTAAGCGCTCGTTGAACTCCATTTCACAGTGCTAATGCAATGCACAACCATTTAAGCGTCGAAACAAGCAAAATATCTCGCAAATCGCGAAAATTTCGATTTTTTGGACGATAAATGGCCGTAACTTCCTTCCCGTTGGAGATATTTCGACGTTTAAGCGCTCGTGGAACTCCATTTCACAGTGCTAATGCAATGCACAATCATTTAAGCGTCGAAACAAGCAAAATATCTCGCATTCGCGAAAGTTTCGATTTTTTGGACGATAAATGGCCGTAACTTCCTTCCCGTTTGAGATATTTCGACGTCTAAGCGCTCGTTGAACTCCATTTCACAGTGCTAATGCAATGCACAACCATTTAAGCGTCGAAACAAGCAAAATATCTCGCAAATCGCGAAAATTTCGATTTTTTGGACGATAAATGGCCGTAACTTCCTTCCCGTTGGAGATATTTCGACGTTTAAGCGCTCGTGGAACTCCATTTCACAGTGCTAATGCAATGCACAACCATTTAAGCGTCGAAACAAGCAAAATGTCTCGCAAATCGCGAAAATTTCGATTTTTTGGACGATAAATGGCCGTAACTTCCTTCCCGTTGGAGATATTTCGACGTTTAAGCGCTCGTTGAACTCCATTTCACAGTGCTAATGCAATGCACAACCATTTAAGCGTCGAAACAAGCAAAATATCTCGCAAATCGCGAAAATTTCGATTTTTTGGACGATAAATGGCCGTAACTTCCTTCCCGTTGGAGATATTTCGACGTTTAAGCGCTCGTTGAACTCCATTTCACAGTGCTAATGCAATGCACAACCATTTAAGCGTCGAAACAAGCAAAATATCTCGCAAATCGCGAAAATTTCGATTTTTTGGACGATAAATGGCCGTAACTTCCTTCCCGTTGGAGATATTTCGACGTTTAAGCGCTCGTTGAACTCCATTTCACAGTGCTAATGCAATGCACAACCATTTAAGCGTCGAAACAAGCAAAATATCTCGCAAATCGCGAAAGTTTCGATTTTTTGGACGATAAATGGCCGTAACTTCCTTCCCGTTGGAGATATTTCGACGTTTAAGCGCTCGTTGAACTCCATTTCACAGTGCTAATGCAATGCACAACCATTTAAGCGTCGACACAAGCAAAATATCTCGCAAATCGCGAAAATTTCGATTTTTTGGACGATAAATGGCCGTAACTTCCTTCCCGTTGGAGATATTTCGACGTTTAAGCGCACGTTGAACTCCATTTCACAGTGCTAATGCAATGCACAACCATTTAAGCGTCGAAACAAGCAAAATATCTCGCAAATCGCGAAGATTTCGATTTTTTGGACGATAAATGGTCGTAACTTCCTTCCCGTTGGATATATTTCGACGTTTAAGCGCTCGTTGAACTCCATTTCACAGTGCTAATGCAATGCACAACCATTTAAGCGTCGAAACAAGCAAAATATCTCGCAAATCGCGAAAATTTCGATTTTTTGGACGATAAATGGCCGTAACTTCCTTCCCGTTGGAG
This sequence comes from Bombus vancouverensis nearcticus, assembly GCF_051014615.1. NCBI lineage: Eukaryota > Metazoa > Arthropoda > Insecta > Hymenoptera > Apidae > Bombus > Bombus vancouverensis. The sequence continues at coordinate 1,623,357 of NC_134923.1, read as the reverse complement.
ATATTTCGACGTTTAAGCGCTCGTTGAACTCCATTTCACAGTGCTAATGCAATGCACAACCATTTAAGCGTCGAAACAAGCAAGATATCTCGCAAATCGCGAAGATTTCGATTTTTTGGACGATAAATGGCCGTAACTTCCTTCCCGTTGGAGATATTTCGACGTTTAAGCGCTCGTTGAACTCCATTTCACAGTGCTAATGCAATGCACAACCATTTAAGCGTCGAAACAAGCAAAATATCTCGCAAATCGCGAAAATTTCGATTTTTTGGACGATAAATGGCCGTAACTTCCTTCCCGTTGGAGATATTCCGACGTCTAAGCGCTCGTTGAACTCCATTGCACAGTGCTAATGCAATGCACAACCATTTAAGCGTCGAAACAAGCAAAATATCTCGCAAATCGCGAAAATTTCGATTTTTTGGACGATAAATGGCCGTAACTTCCTTCCCGTTGGAGATATTTCGACGTTTAAGCGCTCGTTGAACTCCATTTCACAGTGCTAATGCAATGCACAACCATTTAAGCGTCGAAACAAGCAAAATATCTCGCAAATCGCGAAAATTTCGATTTTTTGGACGATAAATGGCCGTAACTTCCTTCCCGTTGGAGATATTCCGACGTTTAAGCGCTCGTTGAACTCCATTTCACAGTGCTAATGCAATGCACAACCATTTAAGCGTCGAAACAAGCAAAATATCTCGCAAATCGCGAAAATTTCGATTTTTTGGATGATAAATGGCCGCAACTTCCTTCCCGTTGGAGATATTCCGACGTTTAAGCGCTCGTTGAACTCCATTTCTCAGTGCTAATGCAATGCACAACCATTTAAGCGTCGACACAAGCAAAATATCTCGCAAATCGCGAAAATTTCGATTTTTTGGAAGATAAATGGCCGTAACTTCCTTCCCGTTTGAGATATTTCGACGTTTAAGCGCTCGTTGAACTCCATTTCACAGTGCTAATGCAATGCACAGCCATTTAAGCGTCGAAACAAGCAAAATATCTCGCAAATCGCGAAAATTTCGATTTTTTGGACGATAAATGGCCGTAACTTCCTTCCCGTTGGAGATATTTCGACGTTTAAGCGCTCGTTGAACTCCATTTCACAGTGCTAATGCAATGCACAACCATTTAAGCGTCGAAACAAGCAAAATATCTCGCAAATCGCGAAAATTTCGATTTTTTGGACGATAAATGGCCGTAACTTCCTTCCCGTTGGAGATATTTCGACGTTTAAGCGCTCGTTGAACTCCATTTCACAGTGCTAATGCAATGCACAGCCATTTAAGCGTCGAAACAAGCAAAATATCTCGCAAATCGCGAAAATTTCGATTTTTTGGACGATAAATGCCCGTAACTTCCTTCCCGTTGGAGATATTTCGACGTTTAAGCGCTCGTTGAACTCCATTTCACAGTGCTAATGCAATGTACAACCATTTAAGCGTCGAAACAAGCAAAATATCTCGCAAATCGCGAAAATTTCGATTTTTTGGACGATAAATGGCCGTAACTTCCTTCCCGTTGGAGATATTTCGACGTTTAAGCGCTCGTTGAACTCCATTTCACAGTGCTAATGCAATGCACAACCATTTAAGCGTCGAAACAAGCAAAATATCTCGCAAATCGCGAAAATTTCGATTTTTTGGACGATAAATGGCCGTAAATTCCTTCCCGTTGGAGATATTTCGACGTTTAAGCGCTCGTTGAACTCCATTTCACAGTGCTAATGCAATGCACAACCATTTAAGCGTCGAAACAAGCAAAATATCTCGCAAATCGCGAAAGTTTCGATTTTTTGGACGATAAATGGCCGTAACTTCCTTCCCGTTGGAGATATTTCGACGTTTAAGCGCTCGTTGAACTCCATTTCACAGTGCTAATGCAATGCACAACCATTTAAGCGTCGAAACAAGCAAAATATCTCGCAAATCGCGAAAATTTCGATTTTTTGGACGATAAATGGCCGTAACTTCCTTCCCGTTGGAGATATTTCGACGTTTAAGCGCTCGTGGAACTCCATTTCACAGTGCTAATGCAATGCACAATCATTTAAGCGTCGAAACAAGCAAAATATCTCGCATTCGCGAAAGTTTCGATTTTTTGGACGATAAATGGCCGTAACTTCCTTCCCGTTTGAGATATTTCGACGTTTAAGCGCTCGTTGAACTCCATTTCACAGTGCTAATGCAATGCACAACCATTTAAGCGTCGAAACAAGCAAAATATCTCGCAAATCGCGAAAATTTCGATTTTTTGGACGATAAATGGCCGTAACTTCCTTCCCGTTGGAGATATTTCGACGTTTAAGCGCTCGTGGAACTCCATTTCACAGTGCTAATGCAATGCACAACCATTTAAGCGTCGAAACAAGCAAAATGTCTCGCAAATCGCGAAAATTTCGATTTTTTGGACGATAAATGGCCGTAACATCCTTCCCGTTGGAGATATTACGACGTTTAAGCGCTCGTTGAACTCCATTTCACAGTGCTAATGCAATGCACAACCATTTAAGCGTCGAAACAAGCAAAATATCTCGCAAATCGCGAAAATTTCGATTTTTTGGACGATAAATGGCCGTAACTTCCTTCCCGTTGGAGATATTTCGACGTTTAAGCGCTCGTGGAACTCCATTTCACAGTGCTAATGCAATGCACAACCATTTAAGCGTCGAAACAAGCAAAATATCTCGCAAATCGCGAAAATTTCGATTTTTTGGACGATAAATGGCCGTAACTTCCTTCCCGTTGGAGATATTTCGACGTTTAAGCGCTCGTTGAACTCCATTTCACAGTGCTAATGCAATGCACGACCATTTAAGCGTCGAAACAGGCAAATTATCTCGCAAATCGCGAAAATTTCGATTTTTTGGACGATAAATGGCCGTAACTTCCTTCCCGTTGGAGATATTTCGACGTTTAAGCGCTCGTTGAACTCCATTTCACAGTGCTAATGCAATGCACAACCATTTAAGCGTCGAAACAAGCAAAATATCTCGCAAATCGCGAAAATTTCGATTTTTTGGACGATAAATGGCCGTAACTTCCTTCCCGTTGGAGATATTTCGACGTTTAAGCGCTCGTTGAACTCCATTTCACAGTGCTAATGCAATGCACAGCCATTTAAGCGTCGAAACAAGCAAAATATCTCGCAAATCGCGAAAATTTCGATTTTTTGGACGATAAATGCCCGTAACTTCCTTCCCGTTGGAGATATTTCGACGTTTAAGCGCTCGTTGAACTCCATTTCACAGTGCTAATGCAATGCACAACCATTTAAGCGTCGAAACAAGCAAAATATCTCGCAAATCGCGAAAATTTCGATTTTTTGGACGATAAATGGCCGTAACTTCCTTCCCGTTGGAGATATTTCGACGTTTAAGCGCTCGTTGAACTCCATTTCACAGTGCTAATGCAATGCACAACCATTTAAGCGTCGAAACAAGCAAAATATCTCGCAAATCGCGAAAATTTCGATTTTTTGGACGATAAATGGCCGTATCTTCCTTCCCGTTGGAGATATTTCGACGTTTAAGCGCTCGTTGAACTCCATTTCACAGTGCTAATGCAATGCACAACCATTTAAGCGTCGAAACAAGCAAAATATCTCGCAAATCGCGAAAGTTTCGATTTTTTGGACGATAAATGGCCGTAACTTCCTTCCCGTTGGAGATATTTCGACGTTTAAGCGCTCGCTGAACTCCATTTCACAGTGCTAATGCAATGCACAACCATTTAAGCGTCGAAACAAGCAAAATATCTCGCAAATCGCGAAAGTTTCGATTTTTTGGACGATAAATGGCCGTAACTTCCTTCCCGTTGGAGATATTTCGACGTTTAAGCGCTCGTTGAACTCCATTTCACAGTGCTAATGCAATGCACAACCATTTAAGCGTCGAAACAAGCAAAATATCTCGCAAATCGCGAAAATTTCGATTTTTTGGACGATAAATGGCCGTAACTTCCTTCCCGTTGGAGATATTTCGACGTTTAAGCGCTCGTGGAACTCCATTTCACAGTGCTAATGCAATGCACAATCATTTAAGCGTCGAAACAAGCAAAATATCTCGCATTCGCGAAAGTTTCGATTTTTTGGACGATAAATGGCCGTAACTTCCTTCCCGTTTGAGATATTTCGACGTTTAAGCGCTCGTTGAACTCCATTTCACAGTGCTAATGCAATGCACAACCATTTAAGCGTCGAAACAAGCAAAATATCTCGCAAATCGCGAAAATTTCGATTTTTTGGACGATAAATGGCCGTAACTTCCTTCCCGTTGGAGATATTTCGACGTTTAAGCGCTCGTGGAACTCCATTTCACAGTGCTAATGCAATGCACAACCATTTAAGCGTCGAAACAAGCAAAATGTCTCGCAAATCGCGAAAATTTCGATTTTTTGGACGATAAATGGCCGTAACATCCTTCCCGTTGGAGATATTACGACGTTTAAGCGCTCGTTGAACTCCATTTCACAGTGCTAATGCAATGCACAACCATTTAAGCGTCGAAACAAGCAAAATATCTCGCAAATCGCGAAAATTTCGATTTTTTGGACGATAAATGGCCGTAACTTCCTTCCCGTTGGAGATATTTCGACGTTTAAGCGCTCGTGGAACTCCATTTCACAGTGCTAATGCAATGCACAACCATTTAAGCGTCGAAACAAGCAAAATATCTCGCAAATCGCGAAAATTTCGATTTTTTGGACGATAAATGGCCGTAACTTCCTTCCCGTTGGAGATATTTCGACGTTTAAGCGCTCGTTGAACTCCATTTCACAGTGCTAATGCAATGCACGACCATTTAAGCGTCGAAACAGGCAAATTATCTCGCAAATCGCGAAAATTTCGATTTTTTGGACGATAAATGGCCGTAACTTCCTTCCCGTTGGAGATATTTCGACGTTTAAGCGCTCGTTGAACTCCATTTCACAGTGCTAATGCAATGCACAACCATTTAAGCGTCGAAACAAGCAAAATATCTCGCAAATCGCGAAAATTTCGATTTTTTGGACGATAAATGGCCGTAACTTCCTTCCCGTTGGAGATATTTCGACGTTTAAGCGCTCGTTGAACTCCATTTCACAGTGCTAATGCAATGCACAGCCATTTAAGCGTCGAAACAAGCAAAATATCTCGCAAATCGCGAAAATTTCGATTTTTTGGACGATAAATGCCCGTAACTTCCTTCCCGTTGGAGATATTTCGACGTTTAAGCGCTCGTTGAACTCCATTTCACAGTGCTAATGCAATGCACAACCATTTAAGCGTCGAAACAAGCAAAATATCTCGCAAATCGCGAAAATTTCGATTTTTTGGACGATAAATGGCCGTAACTTCCTTCCCGTTGGAGATATTTCGACGTTTAAGCGCTCGTTGAACTCCATTTCACAGTGCTAATGCAATGCACAACCATTTAAGCGTCGAAACAAGCAAAATATCTCGCAAATCGCGAAAATTTCGATTTTTTGGACGATAAATGGCCGTATCTTCCTTCCCGTTGGAGATATTTCGACGTTTAAGCGCTCGTTGAACTCCATTTCACAGTGCTAATGCAATGCACAACCATTTAAGCGTCGAAACAAGCAAAATATCTCGCAAATCGCGAAAGTTTCGATTTTTTGGACGATAAATGGCCGTAACTTCCTTCCCGTTGGAGATATTTCGACGTTTAAGCGCTCGTTGAACTCCATTTCACAGTGCTAATGCAATGCACAACCATTTAAGCGTCGAAACAAGCAAAATATCTCGCAAATCGCGAAAATTTCGATTTTTTGGACGATAAATGGCCGTAACTTCCTTCCCGTTGGAGATATTTCGACGTTTAAGCGCTCGTGGAACTCCATTTCACAGTGCTAATGCAATGCACAATCATTTAAGCGTCGAAACAAGCAAAATATCTCGCATTCGCGAAAGTTTCGATTTTTTGGACGATAAATGGCCGTAACTTCCTTCCCGTTTGAGATATTTCGACGTTTAAGCGCTCGTTGAACTCCATTTCACAGTGCTAATGCAATGCACAACCATTTAAGCGTCGAAACAAGCAAAATATCTCGCAAATCGCGAAAATTTCGATTTTTTGGACGATAAATGGCCGTAACTTCCTTCCCGTTGGAGATATTTCGACGTTTAAGCGCTCGTGGAACTCCATTTCACAGTGCTAATGCAATGCACAACCATTTAAGCGTCGAAACAAGCAAAATGTCTCGCAAATCGCGAAAATTTCGATTTTTTGGACGATAAATGGCCGTAACATCCTTCCCGTTGGAGATATTACGACGTTTAAGCGCTCGTTGAACTCCACTTCACAGTGCTAATGCAATGCACAACCATTTAAGCGTCGAAACAAGCAAAATATCTCGCAAATCGCGAAAATTTCGATTTTTTGGACGATAAATGGCCGTAACTTCCTTCCCGTTGGAGATATTTCGACGTTTAAGCGCTCGTGGAACTCCATTTCACAGTGCTAATGCAATGCACAACCATTTAAGCGTCGAAACAAGCAAAATATCTCGCAAATCGCGAAAATTTCGATTTTTTGGACGATAAATGGCCGTAACTTCCTTCCCGTTGGAGATATTTCGACGTTTAAGCGCTCGTTGAACTCCATTTCACAGTGCTAATGCAATGCACGACCATTTAAGCGTCGAAACAGGCAAATTATCTCGCAAATCGCGAAAATTTCGATTTTTTGGACGATAAATGGCCGTAACTTCCTTCCCGTTGGAGATATTTCGACGTTTAAGCGCTCGTTGAACTCCATTTCACAGTGCTAATGCAATGCACAACCATTTAAGCGTCGAAACAAGCAAAATATCTCGCAAATCGCGAAAATTTCGATTTTTTGGACGATAAATGGCCGTAACTTCCTTCCCGTTGGAGATATTTCGACGTTTAAGCGCTCGTTGAACTCCATTTCACAGTGCTAATGCAATGCACAACCATTTAAGCGTCGAAACAAGCAAAATATCTCGCAAATCGCGAAAGTTTCGATTTTTTGGACGATAAATGGCCGTAACTTCCTTCCCGTTGGAGATATTTCGACGTTTAAGCGCTCGTTGAACTCCATTTCACAGTGCTAATGCAATGCACAACCATTTAAGCGTCGAAACAAGCAAAATATCTCGCAAATCGCGAAAATTTCGATTTTTTGGACGATAAATGGCCGTAACTTCCTTCCCGTTGGAGATATTTCGACGTTTAAGCGCTCGTGGAAATCCATTTCACAGTGCTAATGCAATGCACAATCATTTAAGCGTCGAAACAAGCAAAATATCTCGCAAATCGCGAAAGTTTCGATTTTTTGGACGATAAATGGCCGTAACTTCCTTCCCGTTTGAGATATTTCGACGTTTAAGCGCTCGTTGAACTCCATTTCACAGTGCTAATGCAATGCACAACCATTTAAGCGTCGAAACAAGCAAAATATCTCGCAAATCGCGAAAATTTCGATTTTTTGGACGATAAATGGCCGTAACTTCCTTCCCGTTGGAGATATTTCGACGTTTAAGCGCTCGTGGAACTCCATTTCACAGTGCTAATGCAATGCACAACCATTTAAGCGTCGAAACAAGCAAAATATCTCGCAAATCGCGAAAATTTCGATTTTTTGGACGATAAATGGCCGTAACTTCCTTCCCGTTTGAGATATTTCGACGTTTAAGCGCTCGTTGAACTCCATTTCACAGTGCTAATGCAATGCACAACCATTTAAGCGTCGAAACAAGCAAAATATCTCGGAAATCGCGAAAATTTCGATTTTTTGGACGATAAATGGCCGTAACTTCCTTCCCGTTGGAGATATTTCGACGTTTAAGCGCTCGTTGAACTCCATTTCACAGTGCTAATGCAATGCACAACCATTTAAGCGTCGAAACAAGCAAAATATCTCGCAAATCGCGAAAATTTCGATTTTTTGGACGATAAATGGCCGTAACTTCCTTCCCGTTGGAGATATTTCGACGTCTAAGCGCTCGTTGAACTCCATTTCACAGTGCTAATGCAATGCACAACCATTTAAGCGTCGAAACAAGCAAAATATCTCGCAAATCGCAAAAATTTCGATTTTTTGACGATAAATGGCCGTAACTTCCTTCCCGTTGGAGATATTTCGACGTTTAAGCGCACGTTGAACTCCATTTCACAGTGCTAATGCAATGCACAACCATTTAAGCGTCGAAACAAGCAAAATATCTCGCAAATCGCGAAAATTTCGATTTTTTGGATGATAAATGGCCGTAACTTCCTTCCCGTTGGAGATATTTCGACGTTTAAGCGCTCGTTGAACTCCGTTTCACAGTGCTAATGCAATGCACAACCATTTAAGCGTCGAAACAAGCAAAATATCTCGCAAATCGCGAAAATTTCGATTTTTTGGACGATAAATGGCCGTAACTTCCTTCCCGTTGGAGATATTTCGACGTCTAAGCGCTCGTTGAACTCCATTTCACAGTGCTAATGCAATGCACAACCATTTAAGCGTCGAAACAAGCAAAATATCTCGCAAATCGCGAAAATTTCGATTTTTTGGACGATAAATGGCCGTAACTTCCTTCCCGTTGGAGATATTTCGACGTTTAAGCGCTCGTTGAACTCCATTTCACAGTGCTAATGCAATGCACAACCATTTAAGCGTCGAAACAAGCAAAATATCTCGCAAATCGCGAAAATTTCGATTTTTTCGACGATAAATGCCCGTAACTTCCTTCCCGTTGGAGATATTTCGACGTTTAAGCGCTCGTTGAACTCCATTTCACAGTGCTAATGCAATGCACAACCATTTAAGCGTCGAAACAAGCAAAATATCTCGCAAATCGCGAAAATTTCGATTTTTTGGACGATAAATGGCCGTAACTTCCTTCCCGTTGGAGATATTTCGACGTTTAAGCGCTCGTTGCACTCCATTTCACAGTGCTAATGCAATGCACAACCATTTAAGCGTCGAAACAAGCAAAATATCTCGCAAATCGCGAAAATTTCGATTTTTTGGACGATAAATGGTCGTAACTTCCTTCCCGTTGGAGATATTTCGACGTTTAAGCGCTCGTTGAACTCCATTTCACAGTGCTAATGCAATGCACAACCATTTAAGCGTCGAAACAAGCAAAATATCTCGCAAATCGCGAAAATTTCGATTTTTTGGACGATAAATGGCCGTAACTTCCTTCCCGTTGGAGATATTTCGACGTTTAAGCGCTCGTTGAACTCCATTTCACAGTGCTAATGCAATGCACAACCATTTAAGCGTCGAAACAAGCAAAATATCTCGCAAATCGCGAAAGTTTCGATTTTTTGGACGATAAATGGCCGTAACTTCCTTCCCGTTTGAGATATTTCGACGTATAAGCGCTCGTTGTACTCCATTTCACAGTGCTAATGCAATGCACAACCATTTAAGCGTCGAAACAAGCAAAATATCTCGCAAATCGCGAAAATTTCGATTTTTTGGACGATAAATGGCCGTAACTTCCTTCCCGTTGGAGATATTTCGACGTTTAAGCGCTCGTGGAACTCCATTTCACAGTGCTAATGCAATGCACAACCATTTAAGCGTCGAAACAAGCAAAATATCTCGCAAATCGCGAAAATTTCGATTTTTTGGACGATAAATGGCCGTAACTTCCTTCCCGTTGGAGATATTTCGACGTCTAAGCGCTCGTTGAACTCCATTTCACAGTGCTAATGCAATGCACAACCATTTAAGCGTCGAAACAAGCAAAATATCTCGCAAATCGCAAAAATTTCGATTTTTTGACGATAAATGGCCGTAACTTCCTTCCCGTTGGAGATATTTCGACGTTTAAGCGCACGTTGAACTCCATTTCACAGTGCTAATGCAATGCACAACCATTTAAGCGTCGAAACAAGCAAAATATCTCGCAAATCGCGAAGATTTCGATTTTTTGGACGATAAATGGCCGTAACTTCCTTCCCGTTGGAGATATTTCGACGTTTAAGCGCTCGTTGAACTCCACTTCACAGTGCTAATGCAATGCACAACCATTTAAGCGTCGAAACAAGCAAAATATCTCGCAAATCGCGAAAATTTCGATTTTTTGGACGATAAATGGCCGTAACTTCCTTCCCGTTGGAGATATTTCGACGTTTAGGCGCTCGTTGAACTCCATTTCACAGTGCTAATGCAATGCACAACCATTTAAGCGTCGAAACAAGCAAAATATCTCGCAAATCGCGAAAATTTCGATTTTTTGGACGATAAATGGTCGTAACTTCCTTCCCGTTGGAGATATTTCGACGTTTAAGCGCTCGTTGAACTCCATTTCACAGTGCTAATGCAATGCACAAACATTTAAGCGTCGGAACAAGCAAAATATCTCGCAAATCGCGAAAATTTCGATTTTTTGGACGATAAATGGCCGTAACTTCCTTCCCGTTGGAGATATTTCGACGTTTAAGCGCTCGTTGAACTCCATTTCACAGTGCTAATGCAATGCACAACCATTTAAGCGTCGAAACAAGCAAAATATCTCGCAAATCATGAAAATTTCGATTTTTTGGACGATAAATGGCCGTAACTTCCTTCCCGTTGGAGATATTTCGACGTTTAAGCGCTCGTTGAACTCCATTTCACAGTGCTAATGCAATGCACAACCATTTAAGCGTCGAAACAAGCAAAATATCTCGCAAATCGCGAAAATTTCGATTTTTTGGACGATAAATGGCCGTAACTTCCTTCCCGTTGGAGATATTTCGACGTTTAAGCGCTCGTTGAACTCCATTTCACAGTGCTAATGCAATGCACAACCATTTAAGCGTCGAAACAAGCAAGATATCTCGCAAATCGCGAAGATTTCGATTTTTTGGACGATAAATGGCCGTAACTTCCTTCCCGTTGGAGATATTTCGACGTTTAAGCGCTCGTTGAACTCCATTTCACAGTGCTAATGCAATGCACAACCATTTAAGCGTCGGAACAAGCAAAATATCTCGCAAATCGCGAAAATTTCGATTTTTTGGACGATAAATGGCCGTAACTTCCTTCCCGTTGGAGATATTTCGACGTTTAAGCGCTCGTTGAACTCCATTTCACAGTGCTAATGAATGCACAACCATTTAAGCGTCGAAACAAGCAAAATATCTCGCAAATCGCGAAAATTTCGTTTTTTTGGACGATAAATGGCCGTAACTTCCTTCCCGTTGGAGATATTTCGACGTTTAAGCGCTCGTTGAACTCCATTTCACAGTGCTAATGCAATGCACAACCATTTAAGCGTCGAAACAAGCAAAATATCTCGCAAATCGCGAAAATTTCGATTTTTTGGACGATAAATGGCCGTAACTTCCTTCCCGTTGGAGATATTTCGACGTTTAAGCGCTCGTTGAACTCCATTTCACAGTGCTAATGCAATGCACAACCATTTAAGCGTCGAAACAAGCAAAATATCTCGGAAATCGCGAAAATTTCGATTTTTTGGACGATAAATGCCCGTAACTTCCTTCCCGTTGGAGATATTTCGACGTTTAAGCGCTCGTTGAACTCCATTTCACAGTGCTAATGCAATGCACAACCATTTAAGCGTCGAAACAAGCAAAATATCTCGCAAATCGCGAAAATTTCGATTTTTTGGACGATAAATGGCCGTAACTTCCTTCCCGTTGGAGATATTTCGACGTCTAAGCGCTCGTTGAACTCCATTTCACAGTGCTAATGCAATGCACAACCATTTAAGCGTCGAAACAAGCAAAATATCTCGCAAATCGCAAAAATTTCGATTTTTTGACGATAAATGGCCGTAACTTCCTTCCCGTTGGAGATATTTCGACGTTTAAGCGCACGTTGAACTCCATTTCACAGTGCTAATGCAATGCACAACCATTTAAGCGTCGAAACAAGCAAAATATCTCGCAAATCGCGAAAATTTCGATTTTTTGGACGATAAATGGCCGTAACTTCCTTCCCGTTGGAGATATTTCGACGCTTAAGCGCTCGTTGAACTCCATTTCACGGTCCTAATGCAATGCACAACCATTTAAGCGTCGAAACAAGCAAAATATCTCGCAAATCGCGAAGATTTCGATTTTTTGGACGATAAATGGCCGTAACTTCCTTCCCGTTGGAGATATTTCGACGTTTAAGCGCTCGTTGAACTCCACTTCACAGTGCTAATGCAATGCACAACCATTTAAGCGTCGAAACAAGCAAAATATCTCGCAAATCGCGAAAATTTCGATTTTTTGGACGATAAATGGCCGTAACTTCCTTCCCGTTGGAGATATTTCGACGTTTAGGCGCTCGTTGAACTCCATTTCACAGTGCTAATGCAATGCACAACCATTTAAGCGTCGAAACAAGCAAAATATCTCGCAAATCGCGAAAATTTCGATTTTTTGGACGATAAATGGTCGTAACTTCCTTCCCGTTGGAGATATTTCGACGTTTAAGCGCTCGTTGAACTCCATTTCACAGTGCTAATGCAATGCACAACCATTTAAGCGTCGAAACAAGCAAAATATCTCGCAAATCATGAAAATTTCGATTTTTTGGACGATAAATGGCCGTAACTTCCTTCCCGTTGGAGATATTTCGACGTTTAAGCGCTCGTTCGAACTCCATTTCACAGTGCTAATGCAATGCACAACCATTTAAGCGTCGAAACAAGCAAGATATCTCGCAAATCGCGAAGATTTCGATTTTTTGGACGATAAATGGCCGTAACTTCCTTCCCGTTGGAGATATTTCGACGTTTAAGCGCTCGTTGAACTCCATTTCACAGTGCTAATGCAATGCACAACCATTTAAGCGTCGAAACAAGCAAAATATCTCGCAAATCGCGAAAATTTCGATTTTTTGGACGATAAATGGCCATAACTTCCTTCCCGTTGGAGATATTTCGACGTTTAAGCGCTCGTTGAACTCCATTTCACAGTGCTAATGCAATGCACAACCATTTAAGCGTCGAAACAAGCAAGATATCTCGCAAATCGCGAAGATTTCGATTTTTTGGACGATAAATGGCCGTAACTTCCTTCCCGTTGGAGATATTTCGACGTTTAAGCGCTCGTTGAACTCCATTTCACAGTGCTAATGCAATGCACAACCATTTAAGCGTCGGAACAAGCAAAATATCTCGCAAATCGCGAAAATTTCGATTTTTTGGACGATAAATGGCCGTAACTTCCTTCCCGTTGGAGATATTTCGACGTTTAAGCGCTCGTTGAACTCCATTTCACAGTGCTAATGAATGCACAACCATTTAAGCGTCGAAACAAGCAAAATATCTCGCAAATCGCGAAAATTTCGTTTTTTTGGACGATAAATGGCCGTAACTTCCTTCCCGTTGGAGATATTTCGACGTTTAAGCGCTCGTTGAACTCCATTTCACAGTGCTAATGCAATGCACAACCATTTAAGCGTCGAAACAAGCAAAATATCTCGCAAATCGCGAAAATTTCGATTTTTTGGACGATAAATGGCCGTAACTTCCTTCCCGTTGGAGATATTTCGACGTTTAAGCGCTCGTTGAACTCCATTTCACAGTGCTAATGCAATGCACAACCATTTAAGCGTCGAAACAAGCAAAATATCTCGCAAATCATGAAAATTTCGATTTTTTGGACGATAAATGGCCGTAACTTCCTTCTCGTTGGAGATATTTCGACGTTTAAGCGCTCGTTGAACTCCATTTCACAGTGCTAATGCAATGCACAGCCATTTAAGCGTCGAAACAAGCAAGATATCTCGCAAATCGCGAAAATTTCGATTTTTTGGACGTAAATGGCCGTAACTTCCTTCCCGTTGGAGATATTTCGACGTTTAAGCGCTCGTTGAACTCCATTTCACAGTGCTAACGCAATGCACAACCATTTAAGCGTCGAAACAAGCAAAATATCTCGCAAATCGCGAAAATTTCGATTTTTTGGACGATAAATGGCCGTAACTTCCTTCCCGTTGGAGATATTTCGACGTTTAAGCGCTCGTTGAACTCCATTTCACAGTGCTAATGCAATGCACAACCATTTAAGCGTCGAAACAAGCAAAATATCTCGCAAATCATGAAAATTTCGATTTTTTGGACGATAAATGGCCGTAACTTCCTTCCCGTTGGAGATATTTCGACGTTTAAGCGCTCGTTCGAACTCCATTTCACAGTGCTAATGCAATGCACAACCATTTAAGCGTCGAAACAAGCAAGATATCTCGCAAATCGCGAAAATTTCGATTTTTTGGACGATAAATGGCCGTAACTTCCTTCCCGTTGGAGATATTTCGACGTTTAAGCGCTCGTTGAACTCCATTTCACAGTGCTAATGCAATGCACAACCATTTAAGCGTCGAAACAAGCAAAATATCTCGCAAATCGCGAAGATTTCGATTTTTTGGACGATAAATGGTCGTAACTTCCTTCCCGTTGGAGATATTTCGACGTTTAAGCGCTCGTTGAACTCCATTTCACAGTGCTAATGCAATGCACAACCATTTAAGCGTCGAAACAAGCAAAATATCTCGCAAATCGCGAAAATTTCGATTTTTTGGACGATAAATGGCCGTAACTTCCTTCCCGTTGGAGATATTTCGACGTTTAAGCGCTCGTTGAACTCCATTTCACAGTGCTAATGCAATGCACAAACATTTAAGCGTCGGAACAAGCAAAATATCTCGCAAATCGCGAAAATTTCGATTTTTTGGACGATAAATGGCCGTAACTTCCTTCCCGTTGGAGATATTTCGACGTTTAAGCGCTCGTTGAACTCCATTTCACAGTGCTAATGCAATGCACAACCATTTAAGCGTCGAAACAAGCAAAATATCTCGCAAATCATGAAAATTTCGATTTTTTGGACGATAAATGGCCGTAACTTCCTTCCCGTTGGAGATATTTCGACGTTTAAGCGCTCGTTCGAACTCCATTTCACAGTGCTAATGCAATGCACAACCATTTAAGCGTCGAAACAAGCAAGATATCTCGCAAATCGCGAAGATTTCGATTTTTTGGACGATAAATGGCCGTAACTTCCTTCCCGTTGGAGATATTTCGACGTTTAAGCGCTCGTTGAACTCCATTTCACAGTGCTAATGCAATGCACAACCATTTAAGCGTCGAAACAAGCAAAATATCTCGCAAATCGCGAAAATTTCGATTTTTTGGACGATAAATGGCCGTAACTTCCTTCCCGTTGGAGATATTTCGACGTTTAAGCGCTCGTTGAACTCCATTTCACAGTGCTAATGCAATGCACAACCATTTAAGCGTCGAAACAAGCAAGATATCTCGCAAATCGCGAAGATTTCGATTTTTTGGACGATAAATGGCCGTAACTTCCTTCCCGTTGGAGATATTTCGACGTTTAAGCGCTCGTTGAACTCCATTTCACAGTGCTAATGCAATGCACAACCATTTAAGCGTCGGAACAAGCAAAATATCTCGCAAATCGCGAAAATTTCGATTTTTTGGACGATAAATGGCCGTAACTTAGTTCCCGTTGGAGATATTTCGACGTTTAAGCGCTCGTTGAACTCCATTTCACAGTGCTAATGCAATGCACAACCATTTAAGCGTCGAAACAAGCATAATATCTCGCAAATCGCGAAAATTTCGTTTTTTTGGACGATAAATGGCCGTAACTTCCTTCCCGTTGGAGATATTTCGACGTTTAAGCGCTCGTTGAACTCCATTTCACAGTGCTAATGCAATGCACAACCATTTAAGCGTCGAAACAAGCAAAATATCTCGCAAATCGCGAAAATTTCGATTTTTTGGACGATAAATGGCCGTAACTTCCTTCCCGTTGGAGATATTTCGACGTTTAAGCGCTCGTTGAACTCCATTTCACAGTGCTAATGCAATGCACAACCATTTAAGCGTCGAAACAAGCAAAATATCTCGCAAATCATGAAAATTTCGATTTTTTGGACGATAAATGGCCGTAACTTCCTTCTCGTTGGAGATATTTCGACGTTTAAGCGCTCGTTGAACTCCATTTCACAGTGCTAATGCAATGCACAGCCATTTAAGCGTCGAAACAAGCAAGATATCTCGCAAATCGCGAAAATTTCGATTTTTTGGACGTAAATGGCCGTAACTTCCTTCCCGTTGGAGATATTTCGACGTTTAAGCGCACGTTGAACTCCATTTCAAAGTGCTAATGCAATGCACAACCATTTAAGCGTCGCAACAAGCAAAATATCTCGCAAATCGCGAAGATTTCGATTTTTTGGACGATAAATGGCCGTAACTTCCTTCCCGTTGGAGATATTTCGACGTTTAAGCGCTCGTTGAACTCCATTTCACAGTGCTAATGCAATGCACAACCATTTAAGCGTCGAAACAAGCAAAATATCTCGCAAATCATGAAAATTTCGATTTTTTGGACGATAAATGGCCGTAACTTCCTTCCCGTTGGAGATATTCCGACGTTTAAGCGCTCGTTGAACTCCATTTCACAGTGCTAATGCAATGCACAACCATTTAAGCGTCGACACAAGCAAAATATCTCGCAAATCGCGAAAATTTCGATTTTTTGGACGATAAATGGCCGTAACTTCCTTCCCGTTTGAGATATTCCGACGTTTAAGCGCTCGTTGAACTCCATTTCACAGTGCTAATGCAATGCACAACCATTTAAGCGACGAAACAAGCAAAATATCTCGCAAATCGCGAAAATTTCGATTTTTTGGACGATAAATGGCCGTAACTTCCTTCCCGTTGGAGATATTTCGACGTTTAAGCGCTCGTTGAACTCCATTTCACAGTGCTAATGCAATTCACAACCATTTAAGCGTCGAAACAAGCAAAATATCTCGCAAATCGCGAAAATTTCGATTTTTTGGACGATAAATGGCCGTAACTTCCTTCCCGTTGGAGATATTTCGACGTTTAAGCGCTCGTTGAACTCCATTTCACAGTGCTAATGCAATGCACAACCATTTAAGCGTCGAAACAAGCAAGATATCTCGCAAATCGCGAAGATTTCGATTTTTTGGACGATAAATGGCCGTAACTTCCTTCCCGTTGGAGATATTTCGACGTTTAAGCGCTCGTTGAACTCCATTTCACAGTGCTAATGCAATGCACAACCATTTAAGCGTCGAAACAAGCAAAATATCTCGCAAATCGCGAAAATTTCGATTTTTTGGATGATAAATGGCCGTAACTTCCTTCCCGTTGGAGATATTTCGACGTTTAAGCGCTCGTTGAACTCCATTTCACAGTGCTAATGCAATGCACAACCATTTAAGCGTCGAAACAAGCAAGATATCTCGCAAATCGCGAAGATTTCGATTTTTTGGACGATAAATGGCCGTAACTTCCTTCCCGTTGGAGATATTTCGACGTTTAAGCGCTCGTTGAACTCCATTTCACAGTGCTAATGCAATGCACAACCATTTAAGCGTCGAAACAAGCAAAATATCTCGGAAATCGCGAAAATTTCGATTTTTTGGACGATAAATGGCCGTAACTTCCTTCCCGTTGGAGATATTTCGACGTTTAAGCGCTCGTTGAACTCCACTTCACAGTGCTAATGCAATGCACAACCATTTAAGCGTCGAAACAAGCAAAATATCTCGCAAATCGCGAAAATTTCGATTTTTTGGACGATAAATGGCCGTAACTTCCTTCCCGTTGGAGATATTACGACGTTTAAGCGCTCGTTGAACTCCATTTCACAGTGCTAATGCAATGCACAACCATTTAAGCGTCGAAACAAGCAAAATATCTCGCAAATCGCGAAAATTTCGATTTTTTGGACGATAAATGGCCGTAACTTCCTTCCCGTTGGAGATATTACGACGTTTAAGCGCTCGTTGAACTCCATTTCACAGTGCTAATGCAATGCACAACCATTTAAGCGTCGAAACAAGCAAGATATCTCGCAAATCGCGAAAATTTCGATTTTTTGGACGATAAATGGCCGTAACTTCCTTCCCGTTGGAGATATTTCGACGTTTAAGCGCACGTTGAACTCCATTTCACAGTGCTAATGCAATGCACAACCATTTAAGCGTCGGAACAAGCAAAATATCTCGCAAATCGCGAAGATTTCGATTTTTTGGACGATAAATGGCCGTAACTTCCTTCCCGTTGGAGATATTTCGACGTTTAAGCGCTCGTGGAACTCCATTTCACAGTGCTAATGCAATGCACAACCATTTAAGCGTCGAAACAAGCAAAATATCTCGCAAATCGCGAAAATTTCGATTTTTTGGACGATAAATGGCCGTAACTTCCTTCCCGTTGGAGATATTTCGACGTTTAAGCGCTCGTTGAACTCCATTTCACGGTCCTAATGCAATGCACAACCATTTAAGCGTCGAAACAAGCAAAATATCTCGCAAATCGCGAAAATTTCGATTTTTTGGACGATAAATGGCCGTAACTTCCTTCTCGTTGGAGATATTTCGACGTTTAAGCGCTCGTTGAACTCCATTTCACAGTGCTAATGCAATGCACAGCCATTTAAGCGTCGAAACAAGCAAAATATCTCGCAAATCGCGAAAATTTCGATTTTTTGGACGATAAATGGCCGTAACTTCCTTCCCGTTGGAGATATTTCGACGTTTAAGCGCTCGTTGAACTCCATTTCACAGTGCTAATGCAATGCACAACCGTTTAAGCGTCGAAACAAGCAAGATATCTCGCAAATCGCGAAAATTTCGATTTTTTGGACGATAAATGGCCGTAACTTCCTTCCCGTTGGAGATATTTCGACGTCTAAGCGCTCGTTGAACTCCATTTCACAGTGCTAATGCAATGCACAACCATTTAAGCGTCGAAACAAGCAAAATATCTCGCAAATCGCGAAAATTTCGATTTTTTGGACGATAAATGGCCGTAACTTCCTTCCCGTTGGAGATATTTCGACGTTTAAGCGCTCGTTGAACTCCATTTCACAGTGCTAATGCAATGCGCAACCATTTAAGCGTCGAAACAAGCAAAATATCTCGCAAATCGCGAAAATTTCGATTTTTTGGACGATAAATGGCCGTAACTTCCTTCCCGTTTGAGATATTTCGACGTTTAAGCGCTCGTTGAACTCCATTTCACAGTGCTAATGCAATGCACAACCATTTAAGCGTCGAAACAAGCAAAATATCCCGCAAATCGCGAAAATTTCGATTTTTTGGACGATAAATGGCCGTAACTTCCTTCCCGTTGGAGATATTTCGACGTTTAAGCGCTCGTTGAACTCCATTTCACAGTGCTAATGCAATGCACAACGATTTAAGCGTCGAAACAAGCAAAATATCTCGCAAATCGCGAAAATTTCGATTTTTTGGACGATAAATGGCCGTAACTTCCTTCCCGTTGGAGATATTTCGACGTTTAAGCGCTCGTTGAACTCCATTTCACAGTGCTAATGCAATGCACAACCATTTAAGCGTCGAAACAAGCAAAATATCTCGCAAATCGCGAAAATTTCGATTTTTTGGACGATAAATGGCCGTAACATCCTTCCCGTTGGAGATATTTCGACGTTTAAGCGCTCGTTGAACTCCATTTCACAGTGCTAATGCAATGCTCAACCATTTAAGCGTCGAAACAAGCAAGATATCTCGCAAATCGCGAAAATTTCGATTTTTTGGACGATAAATGGCCGTAACTTCCTTCCCGTTGGAGATATTTCGACGTTTAAGCGCTCGTTGAACTCCATTTCACAGTGCTAATGCAATGCACAACCATTTAAGCGTCGAAACAAGCAAAATATCTCGCAAATCGCGAAAATTTCGATTTTTTGGACGATAAATGGCCGTAACTTCCTTCCCGTTGGAGATATTTCGACGTTTAAGCGCTCGTTGAACTCCATTTCACAGTGCTAATGCAATGCACAACCATTTAAGCGTCGAAACAAGCAAAATATCTCGCAAATCGCGAAAATTTCGATTTTTTGGACGATAAATGGCCGTAACTTCCTTCCCGTTGCAGATATTTCGACGTTTAAGCGCTCGTTGAACTCCATTTCACAGTGCTAATGCAATGCACAACCATTTAAGCGTCGAAACAAGCAAAATATCTCGCAAATCGCGAAAATTTCGATTTTTTGGACGATAAATGGCCGTAACTTCCTTCCCGTTGGAGATATTTCGACGTTTAAGCGCTCGTTGAACTCCAGTTCACAGTGCTAATGCAATGCTCAACCATTTAAGCGTCGAAGCAAGCAAAATATCTCGCAAATCGCGAAAATTTCGATTTTTTGGACGATAAATGGCCGTAACTTCCTTCCCGTTGGAGATATTTCGACGTTAAAGCGCTCGTTGAACTCCATTTCACAGTGCTAATGCAATGCACAACCATTTAAGCGTCGAAACAAGCAAAATATCTCGCAAATCATGAAAATTTCGATTTTTTGGACGATAAATGGCCGTAACTTCCTTCTCGTTGGAGATATTTCGACGTTTAAGCGCTCGTTGAACTCCATTTCACAGTGCTAATGCAATGCACAACCATTTAAGCGTCGAAACAAGCAAGATATCTCGCAAATCGCGAAAATTTCGATTTTTTGGACGATAAATGGCCGTAACTTCCTTCCCGTTGGAGATATTTCGACGTTTAAGCGCTCGTTGAACTCCATTTCACAGTGCTAGTGCAATGCACAACCATTTAAGCGTCGAAACAAGCAAAATATCTCGCAAATCGCGAAAAATTCGATTTTTTGGACGATAAATGGCCGTAACTTCCTTCCCGTTGGAGATATTTCGACGTTTAAGCGCTCGTTGAACTCCATTTCACAGTGCTAATGCAATGCACAACCATTTAAGCGTCGAAACAAGCAAAATATCTCGCAAATCGCGAAAATTTCGATTTCTTGGACGATAAATGGCCGTAACTTCCTTCCCGTTGGAGATATTTCGACGTTTAAGCGCTCGTTGAACTCCATTTCACGGTCCTAATGCAATGCACAACCATTTAAGCGTCGAAACAAGCAAAATATCTCGCAAATCGCGAAAATTTCGATTTTTTGGACGATAAATGGCCGTAACTTCCTTCTCGTTGGAGATATTTCGACGTTTAAGCGCTCGTTGAACTCCATTTCACAGTGCTAATGCAATGCACAGCCATTTAAGCGTCGAAACAAGCAAAATATCTCGCAAATCGCGAAAATTTCGATTTTTTGGACGATAAATGGCCGTAACTTCCTTCCCGTTGGAGATATTTCGACGTTTAAGCGCTCGTTGAACTCCATTTCACAGTGCTAATGCAATGCACAACCGTTTAAGCGTCGAAACAAGCAAGATATCTCGCAAATCGCGAAAATTTCGATTTTTTGGACGATAAATGGCCGTAACTTCCTTCCCGTTGGAGATATTTCGACGTCTAAGCGCTCGTTGAACTCCATTTCACAGTGCTAATGCAATGCACAACCATTTAAGCGTCGAAACAAGCAAAATATCTCGCAAATCGCGAAAATTTCGATTTTTTGGACGATAAATGGCCGTAACTTCCTTCCCGTTGGAGATATTTCGACGTTTAAGCGCTCGTTGAACTCCATTTCACAGTGCTAATGCAATGCACAACCATTTAAGCGTCGAAACAAGCAAAATATCTCGCAAATCGCGAAAATTTCGATTTTTTGGACGATAAATGGCCGTAACTTCCTTCCCGTTTGAGATATTTCGACGTTTAAGCGCTCGTTGAACTCCATTTCACAGTGCTAATGCAATGCACAACCATTTAAGCGTCGAAACAAGCAAAATATCCCGCAAATCGCGAAAATTTCGATTTTTTGGACGATAAATGGCCGTAACTTCCTTCCCGTTGGAGATATTTCGACGTTTAAGCGCTCGTTGAACTCCATTTCACAGTGCTAATGCAATGCACAACGATTTAAGCGTCGAAACAAGCAAAATATCTCGCAAATCGCGAAAATTTCGATTTTTTGGACGATAAATGGCCGTAACTTCCTTCCCGTTGGAGATATTTCGACGTTTAAGCGCTCGTTGAACTCCATTTCACAGTGCTAATGCAATGCACAACCATTTAAGCGTCGAAACAAGCAAAATATCTCGCAAATCGCGAAAATTTCGATTTTTTGGACGATAAATGGCCGTAACATCCTTCCCGTTGGAGATATTTCGACGTTTAAGCGCTCGTTGAACTCCATTTCACAGTGCTAATGCAATGCACAACCATTTAAGCGTCGAAACAAGCAAGATATCTCGCAAATCGCGAAAATTTCGATTTTTTGGACGATAAATGGCCGTAACTTCCTTCCCGTTGGAGATATTTCGACGTTTAAGCGCTCGTTGAACTCCATTTCACAGTGCTAATGCAATGCACAACCATTTAAGCGTCGAAACAAGCAAAATATCTCGCAAATCGCGAAAATTTCGATTTTTTGGACGATAAATGGCCGTAACTTCCTTCCCGTTGGAGATATTTCGACGTTTAAGCGCTCGTTGAACTCCATTTCACAGTGCTAATGCAATGCACAACCATTTAAGCGTCGAAACAAGCAAAATATCTCGCAAATCGCGAAAATTTCGATTTTTTGGACGATAAATGGCCGTAACTTCCTTCCCGTTGCAGATATTTCGACGTTTAAGCGCTCGTTGAACTCCATTTCACAGTGCTAATGCAATGCACAACCATTTAAGCGTCGAAACAAGCAAAATATCTCGCAAATCGCGAAAATTTCGATTTTTTGGACGATAAATGGCCGTAACTTCCTTCCCGTTGGAGATATTTCGACGTTTAAGCGCTCGTTGAACTCCATTTCACAGTGCTAATGCAATGCACAACCATTTAAGCGTCGAAACAAGCAAAATATCTCGCAAATCGCGAAAATTTCGATTTTTTGGACGATAAATGGCCGTAACTTCCTTCCCGTTGGAGATATTTCGACGTTTAAGCGCTCGTTGAACTCCAGTTCACAGTGCTAATGCAATGCTCAACCATTTAAGCGTCGAAGCAAGCAAAATATCTCGCAAATCGCGAAAATTTCGATTTTTTGGACGATAAATGGCCGTAACTTCCTTCCCGTTGGAGATATTTCGACGTTAAAGCGCTCGTTGAACTCCATTTCACAGTGCTAATGCAATGCACAACCATTTAAGCGTCGAAACAAGCAAAATATCTCGCAAATCATGAAAATTTCGATTTTTTGGACGATAAATGGCCGTAACTTCCTTCTCGTTGGAGATATTTCGACGTTTAAGCGCTCGTTGAACTCCATTTCACAGTGCTAATGCAATGCACAACCATTTAAGCGTCGAAACAAGCAAGATATCTCGCAAATCGCGAAAATTTCGATTTTTTGGACGATAAATGGCCGTAACTTCCTTCCCGTTGGAGATATTTCGACGTTTAAGCGCTCGTTGAACTCCATTTCACAGTGCTAATGCAATGCACAACCATTTAAGCGTCGAAACAAGCAAAATATCTCGCAAATCGCGAAAAATTCGATTTTTTGGACGATAAATGGCCGTAACTTCCTTCCCGTTGGAGATATTTCGACGTTTAAGCGCTCGTTGAACTCCATTTCACAGTGCTAATGCAATGCACAACCATTTAAGCGTCGAAACAAGCAAAATATCTCGCAAATCGCGAAAATTTCGATTTCTTGGACGATAAATGGCCGTAACTTCCTTCCCGTTGGAGCTATTTCGACGTTTAAGCGCTCGTTGAACTCCATTTCACAGTGCTAATGCAATGCACAACCATTTAAGCGTCGAAACAAGCAAAATATCTCGCAAATCGCGAAAATTTCGATTTTTTGGACGATAAATGGCCGTAACTTCCTTCCCGTTGGAGATATTTCGACGTTTAAGCGCTCGTTGAACTCCATTTCACAGTGCTAATGCAATGCACAACCATTTAAGCGTCGAAAGAAGCAAAATATCTCGCAAATCGCGAAAATTTCGATTTTTTGGACGATAAATGGCCGTAACTTCCTTCCCGTTGGAGATATTTCGACGTTTAAGCGCTCGTTGAACTCCATTTCACAGTGCTAATGCAACGCACAACCATTTAAGCGTCGAAACAAGCAAAATATCTCGCAAATCGCGAAAATTTCGATTTTTTGGACGATAAATGGACGTAACTTCCTTCCCGTTGGAGATATTTCGACGTTTAAGCGCTCGTTGAACTCCATTTCACAGTGCTAATGCAATGCACAACCGTTTAAGCGTCGAAACAAGCAAGATATCTCGCAAATCGCGAAAATTTCGATTTTTTGGACGATAAATGGCCGTAACTTCCTTCCCGTTGGAGATATTTCGACGTCTAAGCGCTCGTTGAACTCCATTTCACAGTGCTAATGCAATGCACAACCATTTAAGCGTCGAAACAAGCAAAATATCTCGCAAATCGCGAAAATTTCGATTTTTTGGACGATAAATGGCCGTAACTTCCTTCCCGTTGGAGATATTTCGACGTTTAAGCGCTCGTTGAACTCCATTTCACAGTGCTAATGCAATGCACAACCATTTAAGCGTCGAAACAAGCAAAATATCTCGCAAATCGCGAAAATTTCGATTTTTTGGACGATAAATGGCCGTAACTTCCTTCCCGTTTGAGATATTTCGACGTTTAAGCGCTCGTTGAACTCCATTTCACAGTGCTAATGCAATGCACAACCATTTAAGCGTCGAAACAAGCAAAATATCCCGCAAATCGCGAAAATTTCGATTTTTTGGACGATAAATGGCCGTAACTTCCTTCCCGTTGGAGATATTTCGACGTTTAAGCGCTCGTTGAACTCCATTTCACAGTGCTAATGCAATGCACAACGATTTAAGCGTCGAAACAAGCAAAATATCTCGCAAATCGCGAAAATTTCGATTTTTTGGACGATAAATGGCCGTAACTTCCTTCCCGTTGGAGATATTTCGACGTTTAAGCGCTCGTTGAACTCCATTTCACAGTGCTAATGCAATGCACAACCATTTAAGCGTCGAAACAAGCAAAATATCTCGCAAATCGCGAAAATTTCGATTTTTTGGACGATAAATGGCCGTAACATCCTTCCCGTTGGAGATATTTCGACGTTTAAGCGCTCGTTGAACTCCATTTCACAGTGCTAATGCAATGCACAACCATTTAAGCGTCGAAACAAGCAAGATATCTCGCAAATCGCGAAAATTTCGATTTTTTGGACGATAAATGGCCGTAACTTCCTTCCCGTTGGAGATATTTCGACGTTTAAGCGCTCGTTGAACTCCATTTCACAGTGCTAATGCAATGCACAACCATTTAAGCGTCGAAACAAGCAAAATATCTCGCAAATCGCGAAAATTTCGATTTTTTGGACGATAAATGGCCGTAACTTCCTTCCCGTTGGAGATATTTCGACGTTTAAGCGCTCGTTGAACTCCATTTCACAGTGCTAATGCAATGCACAACCATTTAAGCGTCGAAACAAGCAAAATATCTCGCAAATCGCGAAAATTTCGATTTTTTGGACGATAAATGGCCGTAACTTCCTTCCCGTTGCAGATATTTCGACGTTTAAGCGCTCGTTGAACTCCATTTCACAGTGCTAATGCAATGCACAACCATTTAAGCGTCGAAACAAGCAAAATA
Organism: Bombus vancouverensis nearcticus; assembly: GCF_051014615.1. NCBI lineage: Eukaryota > Metazoa > Arthropoda > Insecta > Hymenoptera > Apidae > Bombus > Bombus vancouverensis. The sequence goes on along the minus strand of NC_134923.1, from coordinate 1,597,879 downwards.
TCTCGCAAATCGCGAAAATTTCGATTTTTTGGACGATAAATGGCCGTAACTTCCTTCCCGTTGGAGATATTTCGACGTTTAAGCGCTCGTTGAACTCCATTTCACAGTGCTAATGCAATGCACAACCATTTAAGCGTCGAAACAAGCAAAATATCTCGCAAATCGCGAAAATTTCGATTTTTTGGACGATAAATGGCCGTAACTTCCTTCCCGTTGGAGATATTTCGACGTTTAAGCGCTCGTTGAACTCCAGTTCACAGTGCTAATGCAATGCTCAACCATTTAAGCGTCGAAGCAAGCAAAATATCTCGCAAATCGCGAAAATTTCGATTTTTTGGACGATAAATGGCCGTAACTTCCTTCCCGTTGGAGATATTTCGACGTTAAAGCGCTCGTTGAACTCCATTTCACAGTGCTAATGCAATGCACAACCATTTAAGCGTCGAAACAAGCAAAATATCTCGCAAATCATGAAAATTTCGATTTTTTGGACGATAAATGGCCGTAACTTCCTTCTCGTTGGAGATATTTCGACGTTTAAGCGCTCGTTGAACTCCATTTCACAGTGCTAATGCAATGCACAACCATTTAAGCGTCGAAACAAGCAAGATATCTCGCAAATCGCGAAAATTTCGATTTTTTGGACGATAAATGGCCGTAACTTCCTTCCCGTTGGAGATATTTCGACGTTTAAGCGCTCGTTGAACTCCATTTCACAGTGCTAATGCAATGCACAACCATTTAAGCGTCGAAACAAGCAAAATATCTCGCAAATCGCGAAAAATTCGATTTTTTGGACGATAAATGGCCGTAACTTCCTTCCCGTTGGAGATATTTCGACGTTTAAGCGCTCGTTGAACTCCATTTCACAGTGCTAATGCAATGCACAACCATTTAAGCGTCGAAACAAGCAAAATATCTCGCAAATCGCGAAAATTTCGATTTCTTGGACGATAAATGGCCGTAACTTCCTTCCCGTTGGAGCTATTTCGACGTTTAAGCGCTCGTTGAACTCCATTTCACAGTGCTAATGCAATGCACAACCATTTAAGCGTCGAAACAAGCAAAATATCTCGCAAATCGCGAAAATTTCGATTTTTTGGACGATAAATGACCGTAACTTCCTTCCCGTTGGAGATATTTCGACGTTTAAGCGCTCGTTGAACTCCATTTCACAGTGCTAATGCAATGCACAACCATTTAAGCGTCGAAAGAAGCAAAATATCTCGCAAATCGCGAAAATTTCGATTTTTTGGACGATAAATGGCCGTAACTTCCTTCCCGTTGGAGATATTTCGACGTTTAAGCGCTCGTTGAACTCCATTTCACAGTGCTAATGCAACGCACAACCATTTAAGCGTCGAAACAAGCAAAATATCTCGCAAATCGCGAAAATTTCGATTTTTTGGACGATAAATGGACGTAACTTCCTTCCCGTTGGAGATATTTCGACGTTTAAGCGCTCGTTGAACTCCATTTCACAGTGCTAATGCAATGCACAACCATTTAAGCGTCGAAACAAGCAAAATATCTCGCAAATCGCGAAAATTTCGATTTTTTGGACGATAAATGGCCGTATCTTCCTTCCCGTTGGAGATATTTCGACGTTTAAGCGCTCGTTGAACTCCTTTTCACAGTGCTAATGCAATGCACAACCATGTAAGCGTCGAAACAAGCAAAATATCTCGCAAATCGCGAAAATTTCGATTTTTTGGACGATAAATGGCCGTAACTTCCTTCCCGTTGGAGATATTTCGACGTTTAAGCGCTCGTTGAACTCCAGTTCACAGTGCTAATGCAATGCTCAACCATTTAAGCGTCGAAGCAAGCAAAATATCTCGCAAATCGCGAAAATTTCGATTTTTTGGACGATAAATGGCCGTAACTTCCTTCCCGTTGGAGATATTTCGACGTTAAAGCGCTCGTTGAACTCCATTTCACAGTGCTAATGCAATGCACAACCATTTAAGCGTCGAAACAAGCAAAATATCTCGCAAATCATGAAAATTTCGATTTTTTGGACGATAAATGGCCGTAACTTCCTTCTCGTTGGAGATATTTCGACGTTTAAGCGCTCGTTGAACTCCATTTCACAGTGCTAATGCAATGCACAACCATTTAAGCGTCGAAACAAGCAAGATATCTCGCAAATCGCGAAAATTTCGATTTTTTGGACGATAAATGGCCGTAACTTCCTTCCCGTTGGAGATATTTCGACGTTTAAGCGCTCGTTGAACTCCATTTCACAGTGCTAATGAAATGCACAACCATTTAAGCGTCGAAACAAGCAAAATATCTCGCAAAACGCGAAAAATTCGATTTTTTGGACGATAAATGGCCGTAACTTCCTTCCCGTTGGAGATATTTCGACGTTTAAGCGCTCGTTGAACTCCATTTCACAGTGCTAATGCAATGCACAACCATTTAAGCGTCGAAACAAGCAAAATATCTCGCAAATCGCGAAAATTTCGATTTCTTGGACGATAAATGGCCGTAACTTCCTTCCCGTTGGAGCTATTTCGACGTTTAAGCGCTCGTTGAACTCCATTTCACAGTGCTAATGCAATGCACAACCATTTAAGCGTCGAAACAAGCAAAATATCTCGCAAATCGCGAAAATTTCGATTTTTTGGACGATAAATGGCCGTAACTTCCTTCCCGTTGGAGATATTTCGACGTTTAAGCGCTCGTTGAACTCCATTTCACAGTGCTAATGCAATGCACAACCATTTAAGCGTCGAAAGAAGCAAAATATCTCGCAAATCGCGAAAATTTCGATTTTTTGGACGATAAATGGCCGTAACTTCCTTCCCGTTGGAGATATTTCGACGTTTAAGCGCTCGTTGAACTCCATTTCACAGTGCTAATGCAACGCACAACCATTTAAGCGTCGAAACAAGCAAAATATCTCGCAAATCGCGAAAATTTCGATTTTTTGGACGATAAATGGACGTAACTTCCTTCCCGTTGGAGACATTTCGACGTTTAAGCGCTCGTTGAACTCCATTTCACAGTGCTAATGCAATGCACAACCATTTAAGCGTCGAAACAAGCAAAATATCTCGCAAATCGCGAAAATTTCGATTTTTTGGACGATAAATGGCCGTATCTTCCTTCCCGTTGGAGATATTTCGACGTTTAAGCGCTCGTTGAACTCCTTTTCACAGTGCTAATGCAATGCACAACCATGTAAGCGTCGAAACAAGCAAAATATCTCGCAAATCGCGAAAATTTCGATTTTTTGGACGATAAATGGCCGTAACTTCCTTCCCGTTGGAGATATTTCGACGTTTAAGCGCTCGTTGAACTCCATTTCACAGTGCTAATGCAATGCACAACCATTTAAGCGTCGAAACAAGCAAAATATCTCGCAAATCGCGAAAATTTCGATTTTTTGGACGATAAATGGCCGTAACTTCCTTCCCGTTGGAGATATTTCGACGTTTAAGCGCTCGTTGAACTCCATTTCACAGTGCTAATGCAATGCACAACCATTTAAGCGTCGAAACAAGCAAAATATCTCGCAAATCGCGAAAATTTCGATTTTTTGGACGATAAATGGCCGTAACTTCCTTCCCGTTGGAGATATTTCGACGTTTAAGCGCTCGTTGAACTCCATTTCACAGTGCTAATGCAACGCACAACAATTTAAGCGTCGAAACAAGCAAAATATCTCGCAAATCGCGAAAATTTCGATTTTTTGGACGATAAATGGACGTAACTTCCTTCCCGTTGGAGATATTTCGACGTTTAAGCGCTCGTTGAACTCCATTTCACAGTGCTAATGCAATGCACAACTATTTAAGCGTCGAAACAAGCAAAATATCTCGCAAATCGCGAAAATTTCGATTTTTTGGACGATAAATGGCCGTAACTTCCTTCCCGTTGGAGATATTTCGACGTTTAAGCGCTCGTTGAACTCCATTTCACAGTGCTAATGCAATGCACAACCGTTTAAGCGACGAAACAAGCAAGATATCTCGCAAATCGCGAAAATTTCGATTTTTTGGACGATAAATGGCCGTAACTTCCTTCCCGTTGGAGATATTTCGACGTTTAAGCGCTCGTTGAACTCCATTTCACAGTGCTAATGCAATGCACAACCATTTAAGCGTCGAAACAAGCAAAATATCTCGCAAATCGCGAAAATTTCGATTTTTTGGACGATAAATGGCCGTAACTTCCTTCCCGTTGGAGATATTTCGACGTTTAAGCGCTCGTTGAGCTCCATTTCACAGTGCTAATGCAATGCACAACCATTTAAGCGTCGAAACAAGCAAGATATCTCGCAAATCGCGAAAATTTCGATTTTTTGGACGATAAATGGCCGTAACTTCCTTCCCGTTGGAGATATTTCGACGTTTAAGCGCTCGTTGAACTCCATTTCACAGTGCTAATGCAATGCACAACCATTTAAGCGTCGAAACAAGCAAAATATCTCGCAAATCGCGAAAATTTCGATTTTTTGGACGATAAATGGCCGTAACGTCCTTCCCGTTGGAGATATTTCGACGTTTAAGCGCTCGTTGAACTCCATTTCACAGTGCTAATGCAATGCACAACCATTTAAGCGTCGAAACAAGCAAAATATCTCGCAAATCGCGAAAATTTCGATTTTTTGGACGATAAATGGCCGTAACTTCCTTCCCGTTGGAGATATTTCGACGTTTAAGCGCTCGTTGAACTCCATTTCACAGTGCTAATGCAATGCACAACCGTTTAAGCGTCGAAACAAGCAAGATATCTCGCAAATCGCGAAAATTTCGATTTTTTGGACGATAAATGGCTGTAACTTCCTTCCCGTTGGAGATATCTCGACGTTTAGGCGCTCGTTGAACTCCATTTCACAGTGCTAATGCAATGCACAACCATTTAAGCGTCGAAACAAGCAAAATATCTCGCAAATCGCGAAAATTTCGATTTTTTGGACGATAAATGGCCGTAACTTCCTTCCCGTTGGAGATATTTCGACGTTTAAGCGCTCGTTGAACTCCATTTCACAGTGCTAATGCAATGCACAACCATTTAAGCGTCGAAACAAGCAAAATATCTCGCAAATCGCGAAAATTTCGATTTTTTGGACGATAAATGGCCGTAACTTCCTTCCCGTTGCAGATATTTCGACGTTTAAGCGCTCGTTGAACTCCATTTCACAGTGCTAATGCAATGCACAACCATTTAAGCGTCGAAACAAGCAAAATATCTCGCAAATCGCGAAAATTTCGATTTTTTGGACGATAAATGGCCGTAACTTCCTTCCCGTTGGAGATATTTCGACGTTTAAGCGCTCGTTGAACTCCATTTCACAGTGCTAATGCAATGCACAACCATTTAAGCGTCGAAACAAGCAAAATATCTCGCAAATCGCGAAAATTTCGATTTTTTGGACGATAAATGGCCGTAACTTCCTTCCCGTTGGAGATATTTCGACGTTTAAGCGCTCGTTGAACTCCAGTTCACAGTGCTAATGCAATGCTCAACCATTTAAGCGTCGAAGCAAGCAAAATATCTCGCAAATCGCGAAAATTTCGATTTTTTGGACGATAAATGGCCGTAACTTCCTTCCCGTTGGAGATATTTCGACGTTAAAGCGCTCGTTGAACTCCATTTCACAGTGCTAATGCAATGCACAACCATTTAAGCGTCGAAACAAGCAAGATATCTCGCAAATCGCGAAAATTTCGATTTTTTGGACGATAAATGGCCGTAACTTCCTTCCCGTTGGAGATATTTCGACGTTTAAGCGCTCGTTGAACTCCATTTCACAGTGCTAATGCAATGCACAACCATTTAAGCGTCGAAACAAGCAAAATATCTCGCAAATCGCGAAAATTTCGATTTTTTGGACGATAAATGGCCGTAACGTCCTTCCCGTTGGAGATATTTCGACGTTTAAGCGCTCGTTGAACTCCATTTCACAGTGCTAATGCAATGCACAACCATTTAAGCGTCGAAACAAGCAAAATATCTCGCAAATCGCGAAAATTTCGATTTTTTGGACGATAAATGGCCGTAACTTCCTTCCCGTTGGAGATATTTCGACGTTTAAGCGCTCGTTGAACTCCATTTCACAGTGCTAATGCAATGCACAACCGTTTAAGCGTCGAAACAAGCAAGATATCTCGCAAATCGCGAAAATTTCGATTTTTTGGACGATAAATGGCTGTAACTTCCTTCCCGTTGGAGATATCTCGACGTTTAGGCGCTCGTTGAACTCCATTTCACAGTGCTAATGCAATGCACAACCATTTAAGCGTCGAAACAAGCAAAATATCTCGCAAATCGCGAAAATTTCGATTTTTTGGACGATAAATGGCCGTAACTTCCTTCCCGTTGGAGATATTTCGACGTTTAAGCGCTCGTTGAACTCCATTTCACAGTGCTAATGCAATGCACAACCATTTAAGCGTCGAAACAAGCAAAATATCTCGCAAATCGCGAAAATTTCGATTTTTTGGAAGATAAATGGCCGTAACGTCCTTCCCGTTGGAGATATTTCGACGTTTAAGCGCTCGTTGAACTCCATTTCACAGTGCTAATGCAATGCACAACCATTTAAGCGTCGAAACAAGCAAAATATCTCGCAAATCGCGAAAATTTCGATTTTTTGGACGATAAATGGCCGTAACTTCCTTCCCGTTGGAGATATTTCGACGTTTAAGCGCTCGTTGAACTCCATTTCACAGTGCTAATGCAATGCACAACCGTTTAAGCGTCGAAACAAGCAAGATATCTCGCAAATCGCGAAAATTTCGATTTTTTGGACGATAAATGGCTGTAACTTCCTTCCCGTTGGAGATATCTCGACGTTTAGGCGCTCGTTGAACTCCATTTCACAGTGCTAATGCAATGCACAACCATTTAAGCGTCGAAACAAGCAAAATATCTCGCAAATCGCGAAAATTTCGATTTTTTGGACGATAAATGGCCGTAACTTCCTTCCCGTTGGAGATATTTCGACGTTTAAGCGCTCGTTGAACTCCATTTCACAGTGCTAATGCAATGCACAACCATTTAAGCGTCGAAACAAGCAAAATATCTCGCAAATCGCGAAAATTTCGATTTTTTGGACGATAAATGGCCGTAACTTCCTTCCCGTTGCAGATATTTCGACGTTTAAGCGCTCGTTGAACTCCATTTCACAGTGCTAATGCAATGCACAACCATTTAAGCGTCGAAACAAGCAAAATATCTCGCAAATCGCGAAAATTTCGATTTTTTGGACGATAAATGGCCGTAACTTCCTTCCCGTTGGAGATATTTCGACGTTTAAGCGCTCGTTGAACTCCATTTCACAGTGCTAATGCAATGCACAACCATTTAAGCGTCGAAACAAGCAAAATATCTCGCAAATCGCGAAAATTTCGATTTTTTGGACGATAAATGGCCGTAACTTCCTTCCCGTTGGAGATATTTCGACGTTTAAGCGCTCGTTGAACTCCAGTTCACAGTGCTAATGCAATGCTCAACCATTTAAGCGTCGAAGCAAGCAAAATATCTCGCAAATCGCGAAAATTTCGATTTTTTGGACGATAAATGGCCGTAACTTCCTTCCCGTTGGAGATATTTCGACGTTAAAGCGCTCGTTGAACTCCATTTCACAGTGCTAATGCAATGCACAACCATTTAAGCGTCGAAACAAGCAAAATATCTCGCAAATCATGAAAATTTCGATTTTTTGGACGATAAATGGCCGTAACTTCCTTCTCGTTGGAGATATTTCGACGTTTAAGCGCTCGTTGAACTCCATTTCACAGTGCTAATGCAATGCACAACCATTTAAGCGTCGAAACAAGCAAGATATCTCGCAAATCGCGAAAATTTCGATTTTTTGGACGATAAATGGCCGTAACTTCCTTCCCGTTGGAGATATTTCGACGTTTAAGCGCTCGTTGAACTCCATTTCACAGTGCTAATGCAATGCACAACCATTTAAGCGTCGAAACAAGCAAAATATCTCGCAAATCGCGAAAAATTCGATTTTTCGGACGATAAATGGCCGTAACTTCCTTCCCGTTGGAGATATTTCGACGTTTAAGCGCTCGTTGAACTCCATTTCACAGTGCTAATGCAATGCACAACCATTTAAGCGTCGAAACAAGCAAAATATCTCGCAAATCGCGAAAATTTCGATTTCTTGGACGATAAATGGCCGTAACTTCCTTCCCGTTGGAGCTATTTCGACGTTTAAGCGCTCGTTGAACTCCATTTCACAGTGCTAATGCAATGCACAACCATTTAAGCGTCGAAACAAGCAAAATATCTCGCAAATCGCGAAAATTTCGATTTTTTGGACGATAAATGGCCGTAACTTCCTTCCCGTTGGAGATATTTCGACGTTTAAGCGCTCGTTGAACTCCATTTCACAGTGCTAATGCAATGCACAACCATTTAAGCGTCGAAAGAAGCAAAATATCTCGCAAATCGCGAAAATTTCGATTTTTTGGACGATAAATGGCCGTAACTTCCTTCCCGTTGGAGATATTTCGACGTTTAAGCGCTCGTTGAACTCCATTTCACAGTGCTAATGCAACGCACAACCATTTAAGCGTCGAAACAAGCAAAATATCTCGCAAATCGCGAAAATTTCGATTTTTTGGACGATAAATGGACGTAACTTCCTTCCCGTTGGAGATATTTCGACGTTTAAGCGCTCGTTGAACTCCATTTCACAGTGCTAATGCAATGCACAACCATTTAAGCGTCGAAACAAGCAAAATATCTCGCAAATCGCGAAAATTTCGATTTTTTGGACGATAAATGGCCGTAACTTCCTTCCCGTTGGAGATATTTCGACGTTTAAGCGCTCGTTGAACTCCATTTCACAGTGCTAATGCAATGCACAACCGTTTAAGCGTCGAAACAAGCAAGATATCTCGCAAATCGCGAAAATTTCGATTTTTTGGACGATAAATGGCCGTAACTTCCTTCCCGTTGGAGATATTTCGACGTTTAAGCGCTCGTTGAACTCCATTTCACAGTGCTAATGCAATGCACAACCATTTAAGCGTCGAAACAAGCAAAATATCTCGCAAATCGCGAAAATTTCGATTTTTTGGACGATAAATGGCCGTAACTTCCTTCCCGTTGGAGATATTTCGACGTTTAAGCGCTCGTTGAACTCCATTTCACAGTGCTAATGCAATGCACAACCATTTAAGCGTCGAAACAAGCAAAATATCTCGCAAATCGCGAAAATTTCGATTTTTTGGACGATAAATGGCCGTAACTTCCTTCCCGTTGGAGATATTTCGACGTCTAAGCGCTCGTTGAACTCCATTTCACAGTGCTAATGCAATGCACAACCATTTAAGCGTCGAAACAAGCAAAATATCTCGCAAATCGCGAAAATTTCGATTTTTTGGACGATAAATGGCCGTAACTTCCTTCTCGTTGGAGATATTTCGACGTTTAAGCGCTCGTTGAACTCCATTTCACAGTGCTAATGCAATGCACAACCATTTAAGCGTCGAAACAAGCAAGATATCTCGCAAATCGCGAAAATTTCTATTTTTTGGACGATAAATGGCCGTAACTTCCTTCCCGTTGGAGATATTTCGACGTTTAAGCGCTCGTTGAACTCCATTTCACAGTGCTAATGCAATGCACAACCATTTAAGCGTCGAAACAAGCAAAATATCTCGCAAATCGCGAAAAATTCGATTTTTTGGACGATAAATGGCCGTAACTTCCTTCCCGTTGGAGATATTTCGACGTTTAAGCGCTCGTTGAACTCCATTTCACAGTGCTAATGCAATGCACAACCATTTAAGCGTCGAAACAAGCAAAATATCTCGCAAATCGCGAAAATTTCGATTTTTTGGACGATAAATGGCCGTAACTTCCTTCCCGTTGGAGCTATTTCGACGTTTAAGCGCTCGTTGAACTCCATTTCACAGTGCTAATGCAATGCACAACCATTTAAGCGTCGAAACAAGCAAAATATCTCGCAAATCGCGAAAATTTCGATTTTTTGGACGATAAATGGCCGTAACTTCCTTCCCGTTGGAGATATTTCGACGTTTAAGCGCTCGTTGAACTCCATTTCACAGTGCTAATGCAATGCACAACCATTTAAGCGTCGAAAGAAGCAAAATATCTCGCAAATCGCGAAAATTTCGATTTTTTGGACGATAAATGGCCGTAACTTCCTTCCCGTTGGAGATATTTCGACGTTTAAGCGCTCGTTGAACTCCATTTCACAGTGCTAATGCAACGCACAACAATTTAAGCGTCGAAACAAGCAAAATATCTCGCAAATCGCGAAAATTTCGATTTTTTGGACGATAAATGGACGTAACTTCCTTCCCGTTGGAGATATTTCGACGTTTAAGCGCTCGTTGAACTCCATTTCACAGTGCTAATGCAATGCACAACTATTTAAGCGTCGAAACAAGCAAAATATCTCGCAAATCGCGAAAATTTCGATTTTTTGGACGATAAATGGCCGTAACTTCCTTCCCGTTGGAGATATTTCGACGTTTAAGCGCTCGTTGAACTCCATTTCACAGTGCTAATGCAATGCACAACCGTTTAAGCGTCGAAACAAGCAAGATATCTCGCAAATCGCGAAAATTTCGATTTTTTGGACGATAAATGGCCGTAACTTCCTTCCCGTTGGAGATATTTCGACGTTTAAGCGCTCGTTGAACTCCATTTCACAGTGCTAATGCAATGCACAACCATTTAAGCGTCGAAACAAGCAAAATATCTCGCAAATCGCGAAAATTTCGATTTTTTGGACGATAAATGGCCGTAACTTCCTTCCCGTTGGAGATATTTCGACGTTTAAGCGCTCGTTGAGCTCCATTTCACAGTGCTAATGCAATGCACAACCATTTAAGCGTCGAAACAAGCAAAATATCTCGCAAATCGCGAAAATTTCGATTTTTTGGACGATAAATGGCCGTAACTTCCTTCCCGTTGGAGATATTTCGACGTTTAAGCGCTCGTTGAACTCCATTTCACAGTGCTAATGCAATGCACAACCGTTTAAGCGTCGAAACAAGCAAGATATCTCGCAAATCGCGAAAATTTCGATTTTTTGGACGATAAATGGCTGTAACTTCCTTCCCGTTGGAGATATCTCGACGTTTAGGCGCTCGTTGAACTCCATTTCACAGTGCTAATGCAATGCACAACCATTTAAGCGTCGAAACAAGCAAAATATCTCGCAAATCGCGAAAATTTCGATTTTTTGGACGATAAATGGCCGTAACTTCCTTCCCGTTGGAGATATTTCGACGCTTAGGCGCTCGTTGAACTCCATTTCACAGTGCTAATGCAATGCACAACCATTTAAGCGTCGAAACAAGCAAAATATCTCGCAAATCGCGAAAATTTCGATTTTTTGGACGATAAATGGCCGTAACTTCCTTCCCGTTGGAGATATATCGACGTTTAAGCGCTCGTTGAACTCCATTTCACAGTGCTAATGCAACGCACAACCATTTAAGCGTCGAAACAAGCAAAATATCTCGCAAATCGCGAAAATTTCGATTTTTTGGACGATAAATGGCCGTAACTTCCTTCCCGTTGGAGATATTTCGACGTTTAAGCGCTCGTTGAACTCCATTTCACAGTGCTAATGCAATGCACCACCATTTAAGCGTCGAAACAAGCAAAATATCTCGCAAATCGCGAAAATTTCGATTTTTTGGACGATAAATGGCCGTAACTTCCTTCCCGTTGGAGATATTTCGACGTTTAAGCGCTCGTTGAACTCCATTTCACAGTGCTAATGCAATGCACAACCATTTAAGCGTCGAAAGAAGCAAAATATCTCGCAAATCGCGAAAATTTCGATTTTTTGGACGATAAATGGCCGTAACTTCCTTCCCGTTGGAGATATTTCGACGTTTAAGCGCTCGTTGAACTCCATTTCACAGTGCTAATGCAACGCACAACCATTTAAGCGTCGAAACAAGCAAAATATCTCGCAAATCGCGAAAATTTCGATTTTTTGGACGATAAATGGACGTAACTTCCTTCCCGTTGGAGATATTTCGACGTTTAAGCGCTCGTTGAACTCCATTTCACAGTGCTAATGCAATGCACAACCATTTAAGCGTCGAAACAAGCAAAATATCTCGCAAATCGCGAAAATTTCGATTTTTTGGACGATAAATGGCCGTAACTTCCTTCCCGTTGGAGATATTTCGACGTTTAAGCGCTCGTTGAACTCCATTTCACAGTGCTAATGCAATGCACAACCGTTTAAGCGTCGAAACAAGCAAGATATCTCGCAAATCGCGAAAATTTCGATTTTTTGGACGATATATGGCCGTAACTTCCTTCCCGTTGGAGATATTTCGACGTTTAAGCGCTCGTTGAACTCCATTTCACAGTGCTAATGCAATGCACAACCATTTAAGCGTCGAAACAAGCAAAATATCTCGCAAATCGCGAAAATTTCGATTTTTTGGACGATAAATGGCCGTAACTTCCTTCCCGTTGGAGATATTTCGACGTTTAAGCGCTCGTTGAACTCCATTTCACAGTGCTAATGCAATGCACAACCATTTAAGCGTCGAAACAAGCAAAATATCTCGCAAATCGCGAAAATTTCGATTTTTTGGACGATAAATGGCCGTAACTTCCTTCCCGTTGGAGATATTTCGACGTCTAAGCGCTCGTTGAACTCCATTTCACAGTGCTAATGCAATGCACAACCATTTAAGCGTCGAAACAAGCAAAATATCTCGCAAATCGCGAAAATTTCGATTTTTTGGACGATAAATGGCCGTAACTTCCTTCTCGTTGGAGATATTTCGACGTTTAAGCGCTCGTTGAACTCCATTTCACAGTGCTAATGCAATGCACAACCATTTAAGCGTCGAAACAAGCAAGATATCTCGCAAATCGCGAAAATTTCGATTTTTTGGACGATAAATGGCCGTAACTTCCTTCCCGTTGGAGATATTTCGACGTTTAAGCGCTCGTTGAACTCCATTTCACAGTGCTAATGCAATGCACAACCATTTAAGCGTCGAAACAAGCAAAATATCTCGCAAATCGCGAAAAATTCGATTTTTTGGACGATAAATGGCCGTAACTTCCTTCCCGTTGGAGATATTTCGACGTTTAAGCGCTCGTTGAACTCCATTTCACAGTGCTAATGCAATGCACAACCATTTAAGCGTCGAAACAAGCAAAATATCTCGCAAATCGCGAAAATTTCGATTTTTTGGACGATAAATGGCCGTAACTTCCTTCCCGTTGGAGCTATTTCGACGTTTAAGCGCTCGTTGAACTCCATTTCACAGTGCTAATGCAATGCACAACCATTTAAGCGTCGAAACAAGCAAAATATCTCGCAAATCGCGAAAATTTCGATTTTTTGGACGATAAATGGCCGTAACTTCCTTCCCGTTGGAGATATTTCGACGTTTAAGCGCTCGTTGAACTCCATTTCACAGTGCTAATGCAATGCACAACCATTTAAGCGTCGAAAGAAGCAAAATATCTCGCAAATCGCGAAAATTTCGATTTTTTGGACGATAAATGGCCGTAACTTCCTTCCCGTTGGAGATATTTCGACGTTTAAGCGCTCGTTGAACTCCATTTCACAGTGCTAATGCAACGCACAACAATTTAAGCGTCGAAACAAGCAAAATATCTCGCAAATCGCGAAAATTTCGATTTTTTGGACGATAAATGGACGTAACTTCCTTCCCGTTGGAGATATTTCGACGTTTAAGCGCTCGTTGAACTCCATTTCACAGTGCTAATGCAATGCACAACTATTTAAGCGTCGAAACAAGCAAAATATCTCGCAAATCGCGAAAATTTCGATTTTTTGGACGATAAATGGCCGTAACTTCCTTCCCGTTGGAGATATTTCGACGTTTAAGCGCTCGTTGAACTCCATTTCACAGTGCTAATGCAATGCACAACCGTTTAAGCGTCGAAACAAGCAAGATATCTCGCAAATCGCGAAAATTTCGATTTTTTGGACGATAAATGGCCGTAACTTCCTTCCCGTTGGAGATATTTCGACGTTTAAGCGCTCGTTGAACTCCATTTCACAGTGCTAATGCAATGCACAACCATTTAAGCGTCGAAACAAGCAAAATATCTCGCAAATCGCGAAAATTTCGATTTTTTGGACGATAAATGGCCGTAACTTCCTTCCCGTTGGAGATATTTCGACGTTTAAGCGCTCGTTGAGCTCCATTTCACAGTGCTAATGCAATGCACAACCATTTAAGCGTCGAAACAAGCAAGATATCTCGCAAATCGCGAAAATTTCGATTTTTTGGACGATAAATGGCCGTAACTTCCTTCCCGTTGGAGATATTTCGACGTTTAAGCGCTCGTTGAACTCCATTTCACAGTGCTAATGCAATGCACAACCATTTAAGCGTCGAAACAAGCAAAATATCTCGCAAATCGCGAAAATTTCGATTTTTTGGACGATAAATGGCCGTAACGTCCTTCCCGTTGGAGATATTTCGACGTTTAAGCGCTCGTTGAACTCCATTTCACAGTGCTAATGCAATGCACAACCATTTAAGCGTCGAAACAAGCAAAATATCTCGCAAATCGCGAAAATTTCGATTTTTTGGACGATAAATGGCCGTAACTTCCTTCCCGTTGGAGATATTTCGACGTTTAAGCGCTCGTTGAACTCCATTTCACAGTGCTAATGCAATGCACAACCGTTTAAGCGTCGAAACAAGCAAGATATCTCGCAAATCGCGAAAATTTCGATTTTTTGGACGATAAATGGCTGTAACTTCCTTCCCGTTGGAGATATCTCGACGTTTAGGCGCTCGTTGAACTCCATTTCACAGTGCTAATGCAATGCACAACCATTTAAGCGTCGAAACAAGCAAAATATCTCGCAAATCGCGAAAATTTCGATTTTTTGGACGATAAATGGCCGTAACTTCCTTCCCGTTGGAGATATTTCGACGCTTAGGCGCTCGTTGAACTCCATTTCACAGTGCTAATGCAATGCACAACCATTTAAGCGTCGAAACAAGCAAAATATCTCGCAAATCGCGAAAATTTCGATTTTTTGGACGATAAATGGCCGTAACTTCCTTCCCGTTGGAGATATATCGACGTTTAAGCGCTCGTTGAACTCCATTTCACAGTGCTAATGCAACGCACAACCATTTAAGCGTCGAAACAAGCAAAATATCTCGCAAATCGCGAAAATTTCGATTTTTTGGACGATAAATGGCCGTAACTTCCTTCCCGTTGGAGATATTTCGACGTTTAAGCGCTCGTTGAACTCCATTTCACAGTGCTAATGCAATGCACCACCATTTAAGCGTCGAAACAAGCAAGATATCTCGCAAATCGCGAAGATTTCGATTTTTTGGACGATAAATGGCCGTAACTTCCTTCCCGTTGGAGATATTTCGACGTTTAAGCGCTCGTTGAACTCCATTTCACAGTGCTAATGCAATGCACAACCATTTAAGCGTCGAAACAAGCAAAATATCTCGCAAATCGCGAAAATTTCGATTTTTTGGACGATAAATGGCCGTAACTTCCTTCCCGTTGGAGATATTTCGACGTTTAAGCGCTCGTTGAACTCCATTTCACAGTGCTAATGCAATGCACAACCATTTAAGCGTCGAAACAAGCAAAATATCTCGCAAATCGCGAAAGTTTCGATTTTTTGGACGATAAATGGCCGTAACTTCCTTCCCGTTTGAGATATTTCGACGTTTAAGCGCTCGTTGTACTCCATTTCACAGTGCTAATGCAATGCACAACCATTTAAGCGTCGAAACAAGCAAAATATCTCGCAAATCGCGAAAATTTCGATTTTTTGGACGATAAATGGCCGTAACTTCCTTCCGGTTGGAGATATTTCGACGTTTAAGCGCTCGTTGAACTCCATTTCACAGTGCTAATGCAATGCACAACCATTTAAGCGTCGAAACAAGCAAAATATCTCGCAAATCGCGAAAATTTCGATTTTTTGGACGATAAATGGCCGTAACTTCCTTCCCGTTGGAGATATTTCGACGTTTAAGCGCTCGTTGAACTCCATTTCACAGTGCTAATGCAATGCACAACCATTTAAGCGTCGAAACAAGCAAAACATCTCGCAAATCGCGAAAATTTCGATTTTTTGGACGATAAATGGCCGTAACTTCCTTCCCGTTGGAGATATTTCGACGTTTAAGCGCTCGTTGAACTCCATTTCACAGTGCTAATGCAATGCATAACCATTTAAGCGTCGAAACAAGCAAAATATCTCGCAAATCGCGAAAATTTCGATTTTTTGGACGATAAATGGCCGTAACTTCCTTCCCGTTGGAGATATTTCGACGTTTAAGCGCTCGTTGAACTCCATTTCACAGTGCTACTGCAATGCACAACCATTTAAGCGTCGAAACAAGCAAAATATCTCGCAAATCGCGAAAGTTTCGATTTTTTGGACGATAAATGGCCGTAACTTCCTTCCCGTTTGAGATATTTCGACGTTTAAGCGCTCGTTGTACTCCATTTCACAGTGCTAATGCAATGCACAACCATTTAAGCGTCGAAACAAGCAAAATATCTCGCAAATCGCGAAAATTTCGATTTTTTGGACGATAAATGTCCGTAACTTCCTTCCCGTTGGAGACATTTCGACGTTTAAGCGCTCGTTGAACTCCATTTCACAGTGCTAATGCAATGCACAACCATTTAAGCGTCGAAACAAGCAAAATATCTCGCAAATCGCGAAAATTTCGATTTTTTGGACGATAAATGGCCGTAACTTCCTTCCCGTTGGAGATATTTCGACGTTTAAGCGCTCGTTGAACTCCATTTCACAGTGCTAATGCAATGCACAACCATTTAAGCGTCGAAACAAGCAAAATATCTCGCAAATCGCGAAAATTTCGATTTTTTGGACGATAAATGGCCGTAACTTCCTTCCCGTTGGAGATATTTCGACGTTTAAGCGCTCGTTGAACTCCATTTCACAGTGCTAATGCAATGCACAACCGTTTAAGCGTCGAAACAAGCAAGATATCTCGCAAATCGCGAAAATTTCGATTTTTTGGACGATAAATGGCTGTAACTTCCTTCCCGTTGGAGATATCTCGACGTTTAGGCGCTCGTTGAACTCCATTTCACAGTGCTAATGCAATGCACAACCATTTAAGCGTCGAAACAAGCAAAATATCTCGCAAATCGCGAAAATTTCGATTTTTTGGACGATAAATGGCCGTAACTTCCTTCCCGTTGGAGATATTTCGACGCTTAGGCGCTCGTTGAACTCCATTTCACAGTGCTAATGCAACGCACAACCATTTAAGCGTCGAAACAAGCAAAATATCTCGCAAATCGCGAAAATTTCGATTTTTTGGACGATAAATGGCCGTAACTTCCTTCCCGTTGGAGATATTTCGACGTTTAAGCGCTCGTTGAACTCCATTTCACAGTGCTAATGCAATGCACCACCATTTAAGCGTCGAAACAAGCAAGATATCTCGCAAATCGCGAAGATTTCGATTTTTTGGACGATAAATGGCCGTAACTTCCTTCCCGTTGGAGATATTTCGACGTTTAAGCGCTCGTTGAACTCCATTTCACAGTGCTAATGCAATGTACAACCATTTAAGCGTCGAAACAAGCAAAATATCTCGCAAATCGCGAAAATTTCGATTTTTTGGACGATAAATGGCCGTAACTTCCTTCCCGTTGGAGATATTTCGACGTTTAAGCGCTCGTTGAACTCCATTTCACAGTGCTAATGCAATGCACAACCATTTAAGCGTCGAAACAAGCAAAATATCTCGCAAATCGCGAAAGTTTCGATTTTTTGGACGATAAATGGCCGTAACTTCCTTCCCGTTTGAGATATTTCGACGTTTAAGCGCTCGTTGTACTCCATTTCACAGTGCTAATGCAATGCACAACCATTTAAGCGTCGAAACAAGCAAAATATCTCGCAAATCGCGAATATTTCGATTTTTTGGACGATAAATGGCCGTAACTTCCTTCCGGTTGGAGATATTTCGACGTTTAAGCGCTCGTTGAACTCCATTTCACAGTGCTAATGCAATGCACAACCATTTAAGCGTCGAAACAAGCAAAATATCTCGCAAATCGCGAAAATTTCGATTTTTTGGACGATAAATGGCCGTAACTTCCTTCCCGTTGGAGATATTTCGACGTTTAAGCGCTCGTTGAACTCCATTTCACAGTGCTAATGCAATGCACAACCATTTAAGCGTCGAAACAAGCAAAACATCTCGCAAATCGCGAAAATTTCGATTTTTTGGACGATAAATGGCCGTAACTTCCTTCCCGTTGGAGATATTTCGACGTTTAAGCGCTCGTTGAACTCCATTTCACAGTGCTAATGCAATGCATAACCATTTAAGCGTCGAAACAAGCAAAATATCTCGCAAATCGCGAAAATTTCGATTTTTTGGACGATAAATGGCCGTAACTTCCTTCCCGTTGGAGATATTTCGACGTTTAAGCGCTCGTTGAACTCCATTTCACAGTGCTACTGCAATGCACAACCATTTAAGCGTCGAAACAAGCAAAATATCTCGCAAATCGCGAAAGTTTCGATTTTTTGGACGATAAATGGCCGTAACTTCCTTCCCGTTTGAGATATTTCGACGTTTAAGCGCTCGTTGTACTCCATTTCACAGTGCTAATGCAATGCACAACCATTTAAGCGTCGAAACAAGCAAAATATCTCGCAAATCGCGAAAATTTCGATTTTTTGGACGATAAATGTCCGTAACTTCCTTCCCGTTGGAGACATTTCGACGTTTAAGCGCTCGTTGAACTCCATTTCACAGTGCTAATGCAATGCACAACCATTTAAGCGTCGAAACAAGCAAAATATCTCGCAAATCGCGAAAATTTCGATTTTTTGGACGATAAATGGCCGTAACTTCCTTCCCGTTGGAGATATTTCGACGTTTAAGCGCTCGTTGAACTCCATTTCACAGTGCTAATGCAATGCACAACCATTTAAGCGTCGAAACAAGCAAAATATCTCGCAAATCGCGAAAATTTCGATTTTTTGGACGATAAATGGCCGTAACTTCCTTCCCGTTGGAGATATTTCGACGTTTAAGCGCTCGTTGAACTCCATTTCACAGTGCTAATGCAATGCACAACCGTTTAAGCGTCGAAACAAGCAAGATATCTCGCAAATCGCGAAAATTTCGATTTTTTGGACGATAAATGGCTGTAACTTCCTTCCCGTTGGAGATATTTCGACGTTTAAGCGCTCGTTGAACTCCATTTCACAGTGCTAATGCAATGCACAACCATCTAAGCATCGAAACAAGCAAAATATCTAGCAAATCGCGAAAATTTCGATTTTTTGGACGATAAATGGCCGTAACTTCCTTCCCGTTGGAGATATTTCGACGTTTAGGCGCTCGTTGAACTCCATTTCACAGTGCTAATGCAATGCACAACCATTTAAGCGTCGAAACAAGCAAAATATCTCGCAAATCGCGAAAATTTCGATTTTTTGGACGATAAATGGCCGTAACTTCCTTCCCGTTGGAGATATATCGACGTTTAAGCGCTCGTTGAACTCCATTTCACAGTGCTAATGCAACGCACAACCATTTAAGCGTCGAAACAAGCAAAATATCTCGCAAATCGCGAAAATTTCGATTTTTTGGACGATAAATGGCCGTAACTTTCTTCCCGTTGGAGATATTTCGACGTTTAAGCGCTCGTTGAACTCCATTTCACAGTGCTAATGCAATGCACAACCATTTAAGCGTCGAAACAAGCAAGATATCTCGCAAATCGCGAAGATTTCGATTTTTTGGACGATAAATGGCCGTAACTTCCTTCCCGTTGGAGATATTTCGACGTTTAAGCGCTCGTTGAACTCCATTTCGCAGTGCTAATGCAATGCACAACCATTTAAGCGTCGAAACAAGCAAAATATCTCGCAAACCGCGAAAATTTCGATTTTTTGGACGATAAATGGCCGTAACTTCCTTCCCGTTGGAGATATTTCGACGTTTAAGCGCTCGTTGAACTCCATTTCACAGTGCTAATGCAATGCACAACCATTTAAGCGTCGAAACAAGCAAAATATCTCGCAAATCGCGAAAATTTCGATTTTTTGGACGATAAATGGCCGTAACTTCCTTCCCGTTGGAGATATTTCGACGTTTAAGCGCTCGTTGAACTCCATTTCACAGTGCTAATGCAATGCACAACCATTTAAGCGTCGAAACAAGCAAGATATCTCGCAAATCGCGAAAATTTCGATTTTTTGTACGATAAATGGCCGTAACTTCCTTCCCGTTGGAGATATTTCGACGTTTAAGCGCTCGTTGAACTCCATTTCGCAGTGCTAATGCAATGCACAACCATTTAAGCGTCGAAACAAGCAAAATATCTCGCAAACCGCGAAAATTTCGATTTTTTGGACGATAAATGGCCGTAACTTCCTTCCCGTTGGAGATATTTCGACGTTTAAGCGCTCGTTGAACTCCATTTCACAGTGCTAATGCAATGCACAACCATTTAAGCGTCGAAACAAGCAAAATATCTCGCAAATCGCGAAAATTTCGATTTTTTGGACGATAAATGGCCGTAACTTCCTTCCCGTTGAAGATATTTCGACGTTTAAGCGCTCGTTGAACTCCATTTCACAGTGCTAATGCAATGCACAACCATTTAAGCGTCGAAACAAGCAAAATATCTCGCAAATCGCGAAAATTTCGATTTTTTGGACGATAAATGGCCGTAACTTCCTTCCCGTTGGAGATATTTCGACGTTTAAGCGCTCGTTGAACTCCATTTCACAGTGCTAATGCAATGCACAACCATTTAAGCGTCGAAACAAGCAAAATATCTCGCAAATCGCGAAAATTTCGATTTTTTGGACGATAAATGGCCGTAACTTCCTTCCCGTTGGAGATATTTCGACGTTTAAGCGCTCGTTGAACTCCATTTCACAGTGCTAATGCAATGCACAACCATTTAAGCGTCGAAACAAGCAAAATACCTCGCAAATCGCGAAAATTTCGATTTTTTGGACGATAAATGGCCGTAACTTCCTTCCCGTTGGAGATATTTCAACGTTTAAGCGCTCGTTGAACTCCATTTCACAGTGCTAATGCAATGCATAACCATTTAAGCGTCGAAACAAGCAAAATATCTCGCAAATCGCGAAAATTTCGATTTTTTGGGCGATAAATGGCCGTAACTTCCTTCCCGTTGGAGATATTTCGACGTTTAAGCGCTCGTTGAATTCCATTTCACAGTGCTAATGCAATGCACGACCACTTAAGCGGCGAAACAAGCAAAATATCTCGCAAATCGCGAAAATTTCGATTTTTTGGACGATAAATGGCCGTAACGTCCTTCCCGTTGGAGATATTTCGACGTTTAAGCGCTCGTTGAACTCCATTTCACAGTGCTAATGCAATGCACAACCATTTAATCGTCGAAACAAGCAAAATATCTCGCAAATCGCGAAAATTTCGATTTTTTGGACGATAAATGGCCGTAACTTCCTTCCCGTTGGAGATATTTCGACGTTTAAGCGCTCGTTGAACTCCATTTCACAGTGCTAATGCAATGCACAACCCTTTAAGCGTCGAAACAAGCAAAATATCTCGCAAATCGCGAAGATTTCGATTTTTTGGACGATAAATGGCCGTAACTTCCTTCCCGTTGGAGATATTTCGACGTTTAAGCGCTCGTTGAACTCCATTTCACAGTGCTAATGCAATGCACGACCATTTAAGCGTCGAAACAAGCAAAATATCTCGCAAATCGCGAAAATTTCGATTTTTTGGACGATAAATGGCCGTAACTTCCTTCCCGTTGGAGATATTTCGACGTTTAAGCGCTCGTTGAACTCCATTTCACAGTGCTAATGCAATGCACAACCATTTAAGCGTCGAAACAAGCAAAATATCTCGCAAATCGCGAAAATTTCGATTTTTTGGACGATAAATGGCCGTAACTTCCTTCCCGTTGGAGATATTTCGACGTTTGAGCGCTCGTTGAACTCTATTTCACAGTGCTAATGCAATGCACAACCGTTTAAGCGTCGAAACAAGCAAAATATCTCGCAAATCGCGAAAATTTCGATTTTTTGGACGATAAATGGCCGTAACTTCCTTCCCGTTGGAGATATTTCGACGTTTAAGCGCTCGTTGAACTCCATTTCACAGTGCTAATGCAATGCACAACCATTTAAGCGTCGAAACAAGCAAAATATCTCGCAAATCGCGAAAATTTCGATTTTTTGGACGATAAATGGCCGTAACTTATTTCCCGTTGGAGATATTTCGACGTTTAAGCGCTCGTTGAACTCCATTTCACAGTGCTAATGCAATGCACAACCATTTAAGCGTCGAAACAAGCAAAATATCTCGCAAATCGCGAAAATTTCGATTTTTTGGACGATAAATGGCCGTAACTTCCTTCCCGTTGGAGATATTTCGACGTTTAAGCGCTCGTTGAACTCCATTTCACAGTGCTAACGCAATGCACAACCATTTAAGCGTCGAAACAAGCAAAATATCTCGCAAATCGCGAAAATTTCGATTTTTTGGACGATAAATGGCCGTAACTTCCTTCCCGTTGGAGATATTTCGACGTTTAAGCGCTCGTTTAACTCCATTTCACAGTGCTAATGCAATGCACAACCATTTAAGCGTCGAAACAAGCAAAATATCTCGCAAATCGCGAAAATTTCGATTTTTTGGACGATAAATGGCCGTAACTTCCTTCCCGTTGGAGATATTTCGACGTTTAAGCGCTCGTTGAACTCCATTTCACAGTGCTAATGCAATGCACAACCATTTAAGCGTCGAAACAAGCAAAATATCTCGCAAATCGCGAAAATTTCGATTTTTTGGACGATAAATGGCCGTAACTTCCTTCCCGTTGGAGATATTTCGACGTTTAAGCGCTCGTTGAACTCCATTTCACAGTGCTAATGCAATGCACAACCATTTAAGCGTCGAAACAAGCAAAATATCTCGCAAATCGCGAAGATTTCGATTTTTTGGACGATAAATGGCCGTAACTTCCTTCCCGTTGGAGATATTTCGACGTTTAAGCGCTCGTTGAACTCTATTTCACAGTGCTAATGCAATGCACAACCGTTTAAGCGTCGAAACAAGCAAGATATCTCGCAAATCGCGAAAATTTCGATTTTTTGGACGATAAATGGCCGTAACTTCCTTCCCGTTGGAGATATTTCGACGTTTAAGCGCTCGTTGAACTCCATTTCACAGTGCTAATGCAATGCACCACAATTTAAGCGTCGAAACAAGCAAAATATCTCGCAAATCGCGAAAATTTCGATTTTTTGGACGATAAATGGCCGTAACTTCCTTCCCGTTGGAGATATTTCGACGTTTAAGCGCTCGTTGAACTCCATTTCACAGTGCTAATGCAATGCACAACCATTTAAGCGTCGAAACAAGCAAAATATCTCGCAAATCGCGAAAATTTCGATTTTTGGACGATAAATGGCCGTAACTTCCTTCCCGTTGGAGATATTTCGACGTTTAAGCGCTCGTTGAACTCCATTTCACAGTGCTAATGCAATGCACAACCATTTAAGCGTCGAAACAAGCAAAATATCTCGCAAATCGCGAAAATTTCGATTTTTTGGACGATAAATGGCCGTAACTTCCTTCCCGTTGGAGATATTTCGACGTTTAAGCGCTCGTTGAACTCTATTTCACAGTGGTAATGCAATGCACCACCGTTTGAGCGTCGAAACAAGCAAGATATCTCGCAAATCGCGAAAATTTCGATTTTTTGGACGATAAATGGCCGTAACTTCCTTCCCGTTGGAGATATTTCGACGTTTAAGTGCTCGTTGAACTCCATTTCACAGTGCTAATGCAATGCACAACCATTTAAGCGTCGAAACAAGCAAAATATCTCGCAAATCGCGAAAATTTCGATTTTTTGGACGATAAATGGCCGTAACTTCCTTCCCGTTGGAGATATTTCGACGTTTAAGCGCTCGTTGAACTCCATTTCACAGTGCTAATGCAATGCACAACCATTTAAGCGTCGAAACAAGCAAAATATCTCGCAAATCGCGAAAATTTCGATTTTTGGACGATAAATGGCCGTAACTTCCTTCCCGTTGGAGATATTTCGACGTTTAAGCGCTCGTTGAACTCCATTTCACAGTGCTAATGCAATGCACAACCATTTAAGCGTCGAAACAAGCAAAATATCTCGCAAATCGCGAAAATTTCGATTTTTTGGACGATAAATGGCCGTAACTTCCTTCCCGTTGGAGATATTTCGACGTTTAAGCGCTCGTTGAACTCCATTTCACAGTGCTAATGCAATGCACAACCGTTTAAGCGTCGAAACAAGCAAAATATCTCGCAAATCGCGAAAATTTCGATTTTTTGGACGATAAATGGCCGTAACTTCCTTCCCGTTGGAGATATTTCGACGTTTAAGCGCTCGTTGAACTCCATTTCACAGTGCTAATGCAATGCACAACCATTTAAGCGTCGAAACAAGCAAAATATCTCGCAAATCGCGAAGATTTCGATTTTTTGGACGATAAATGGCCGTAACTTCCTTCCCGTTGGAGATATTTCGACGTTTAAGCGCTCGTTGAACTATATTTCACAGTGCTAATGCAATGCACAACCGTTTAAGCGTCGAAACAAGCAAGATATCTCGCAAATCGCGAAAATTTCGATTTTTTGGACGATAAATGGCCGTAACTTGCTTCCCGTTGGAGATATTTCGACGTTTAAGCGCTCGTTGAACTCCATTTCACAGTGCTAATGCAATGCACAACCATTTAAGCGTCGAAACAAGCAAAATATCTCGCAAATCGCGAAAATTTCGATTTTTTGGACGATAAATGGCCGTAACTTCCTTCCCGTTGGAGATATTTCGACGTTTAAGCGCTCGTTGAACTCCATTTCACAGTGCTAACGCAATGCACAACCATTTAAGCGTCGAAACAAGCAAAATATCTCGCAAATCGCGAAAATTTCGATTTTTTGGACGATAAATGGCCGTAACTTCCTTCCCGTTGGAGATATTTCGACGTTTAAGCGCTCGTTGAACTCCATTTCACAGTGCTAATGCAATGCGCAACCATTTAAGCGTCGAAACAAGCAAAATATCTCGCAAATCGCGAAAATTTCGATTTTTTGGACGATAAATGGCCGCAACTTCCTTCCCGTTGGAGATATTTCGACGTTTAAGCGCTCGTTGAACTCCATTTCACAGTGCTAATGCAATGCACAACCATTTAAGCGTCGAAACAAGCAAAATATCTCGCAAATCGCGAAAGTTTCGATTTTTTGGACGATAAATGGCCGTAACTTCCTTCCCGTTTGAGATATTTCGACGTTTAAGCGCTCGTTGTACTCCATTTCACAGTGCTAATGCAATGCACAACCATTTAAGCGTCGAAACAAGCAAAATATCTCGCAAATCGCGAAAATTTCGATTTTTTGGACGATAAATGGCCGTAACTTCCTTCCGGTTGGAGATATTTCGACGTTTAAGCGCTCGTTGAACTCCATTTCACAGTGCTAATGCAATGCACAACCATTTAAGCGTCGAAACAAGCAAAATATCTCGCAAATCGCGAAAATTTCGATTTTTTGGACGATAAATGGCCGTAACTTCCTTCCCGTTGGAGATATTTCGACGTTTAAGCGCTCGTTGAACTCCATTTCACAGTGCTAATGCAATGCACAACCATTTAAGCGTCGAAACAAGCAAAATATCTCGCAAATCGCGAAAATTTCGATTTTTTGGACGATAAATGGCCGTAACTTCCTTCCCGTTGGAGATATTTCGACGTTTAAGCGCTCGTTGAACTCCATTTCACAGTGCTAATGCAATGCATAACCATTTAAGCGTCGAAACAAGCAAAATATCTCGCAAATCGCGAAAATTTCGATTTTTTGGACGATAAATGGCCGTAACTTCCTTCCCGTTGGAGATATTTCGACGTTTAAGCGCTCGTTGAACTCCATTTCACAGTGCTACTGCAATGCACAACCATTTAAGCGTCGAAACAAGCAAAATATCTCGCAAATCGCGAAAGTTTCGATTTTTTGGACGATAAATGGCCGTAACTTCCTTCCCGTTTGAGATATTTCGACGTTTAAGCGCTCGTTGTACTCCATTTCACAGTGCTAATGCAATGCACAACCATTTAAGCGTCGAAACAAGCAAAATATCTCGCAAATCGCGAAAATTTCGATTTTTTGGACGATAAATGGCCGTAACTTCCTTCCCGTTGGAGACATTTCGACGTTTAAGCGCTCGTTGAACTCCATTTCACAGTGCTAATGCAATGCACAACCATTTAAGCGTCGAAACAAGCAAAATATCTCGCAAATCGCGAAAATTTCGATTTTTTGGACGATAAATGGCCGTAACTTCCTTCCCGTTGGAGATATTTCGACGTTTAAGCGCTCGTTGAACTCCATTTCACAGTGCTAATGCAATGCACAACCATTTAAGCGTCGAAACAAGCAAAATATCTCGCAAATCGCGAAAATTTCGATTTTTTGGACGATAAATGGCCGTAACTTCCTTCCCGTTGGAGATATTTCGACGTTTAAGCGCTCGTTGAACTCCATTTCACAGTGCTAATGCAATGCACAACCGTTTAAGCGTCGAAACAAGCAAGATATCTCGCAAATCGCGAAAATTTCGATTTTTTGGACGATAAATGGCTGTAACTTCCTTCCCGTTGGAGATATTTCGACGTTTAAGCGCTCGTTGAACTCCATTTCACAGTGCTAATGCAATGCACAACCATCTAAGCATCGAAACAAGCAAAATATCTAGCAAATCGCGAAAATTTCGATTTTTTGGACGATAAATGGCCGTAACGTCCTTCCCGTTGGAGATATTTCGACGTTTAGGCGCTCGTTGAACTCCATTTCACAGTGCTAATGCAATGCACAACCATTTAAGCGTCGAAACAAGCAAAATATCTCGCAAATCGCGAAAATTTCGATTTTTTGGACGATAAATGGCCGTAACTTCCTTCCCGTTGGAGATATATCGACGTTTAAGCGCTCGTTGAACTCCATTTCACAGTGCTAATGCAACGCACAACCATTTAAGCGTCGAAACAAGCAAAATATCTCGCAAATCGCGAAAATTTCGATTTTTTGGACGATAAATGGCCGTAACTTTCTTCCCGTTGGAGATATTTCGACGTTTAAGCGCTCGTTGAACTCCATTTCACAGTGCTAATGCAATGCACAACCATTTAAGCGTCGAAACAAGCAAGATATCTCGCAAATCGCGAAGATTTCGATTTTTTGGACGATAAATGGCCGTAACTTCCTTCCCGTTGGAGATATTTCGACGTTTAAGCGCTCGTTGAACTCCATTTCGCAGTGCTAATGCAATGCACAACCATTTAAGCGTCGAAACAAGCAAAATATCTCGCAAACCGCGAAAATTTCGATTTTTTGGACGATAAATGGCCGTAACTTCCTTCCCGTTGGAGATATTTCGACGTTTAAGCGCTCGTTGAACTCCATTTCACAGTGCTAATGCAATGCACAACCATTTAAGCGTCGAAACAAGCAAAATATCTCGCAAATCGCGAAAATTTCGATTTTTTGGACGATAAATGGCCGTAACTTCCTTCCCGTTGGAGATATTTCGACGTTTAAGCGCTCGTTGAACTCCATTTCACAGTGCTAATGCAATGCACAACCGTTTAAGCGTCGAAACAAGCAAAATATCTCGCAAATCGCGAAAATTTCGATTTTTTGGACGATAAATGGCCGTAACTTCCTTCCCGTTGGAGATATTTCGACGTTTAAGCGCTCGTTGAACTCCATTTCACAGTGCTAATGCAATGCACAACCATTTAAGCGTCGAAACAAGCAAAATATCTCGCAAATCGCGAAGATTTCGATTTTTTGGACGATAAATGGCCGTAACTTCCTTCCCGTTGGAGATATTTCGACGTTTAAGCGCTCGTTGAACTATATTTCACAGTGCTAATGCAATGCACAACCGTTTAAGCGTCGAAACAAGCAAGATATCTCGCAAATCGCGAAAATTTCGATTTTTTGGACGATAAATGGCCGTAACTTGCTTCCCGTTGGAGATATTTCGACGTTTAAGCGCTCGTTGAACTCCATTTCACAGTGCTAATGCAATGCACAACCATTTAAGCGTCGAAACAAGCAAAATATCTCGCAAATCGCGAAAATTTCGATTTTTTGGACGATAAATGGCCGTAACTTCCTTCCCGTTGGAGATATTTCGACGTTTAAGCGCTCGTTGAACTCCATTTCACAGTGCTAACGCAATGCACAACCATTTAAGCGTCGAAACAAGCAAAATATCTCGCAAATCGCGAAAATTTCGATTTTTTGGACGATAAATGGCCGTAACTTCCTTCCCGTTGGAGATATTTCGACGTTTAAGCGCTCGTTGAACTCCATTTCACAGTGCTAATGCAATGCGCAACCATTTAAGCGTCGAAACAAGCAAAATATCTCGCAAATCGCGAAAATTTCGATTTTTTGGACGATAAATGGCCGTAACTTCCTTCCCGTTGGAGATATTTCGACGTTTAAGCGCTCGTTGAACTCCATTTCACAGTGCTAATGCAATGCACAACCATTTAAGCGTCGAAACAAGCAAAATATCTCGCAAATCGCGAAAGTTTCGATTTTTTGGACGATAAATGGCCGTAACTTCCTTCCCGTTTGAGATATTTCGACGTTTAAGCGCTCGTTGTACTCCATTTCACAGTGCTAATGCAATGCACAACCATTTAAGCGTCGAAACAAGCAAAATATCTCGCAAATCGCGAAAATTTCGATTTTTTGGACGATAAATGGCCGTAACTTCCTTCCGGTTGGAGATATTTCGACGTTTAAGCGCTCGTTGAACTCCATTTCACAGTGCTAATGCAATGCACAACCATTTAAGCGTCGAAACAAGCAAAATATCTCGCAAATCGCGAAAATTTCGATTTTTTGGACGATAAATGGCCGTAACTTCCTTCCCGTTGGAGATATTTCGACGTTTAAGCGCTCGTTGAACTCCATTTCACAGTGCTAATGCAATGCACAACCATTTAAGCGTCGAAACAAGCAAAATATCTCGCAAATCGCGAAAATTTCGATTTTTTGGACGATAAATGGCCGTAACTTCCTTCCCGTTGGAGATATTTCGACGTTTAAGCGCTCGTTGAACTCCATTTCACAGTGCTAATGCAATGCATAACCATTTAAGCGTCGAAACAAGCAAAATATCTCGCAAATCGCGAAAATTTCGATTTTTTGGACGATAAATGGCCGTAACTTCCTTCCCGTTGGAGATATTTCGACGTTTAAGCGCTCGTTGAACTCCATTTCACAGTGCTACTGCAATGCACAACCATTTAAGCGTCGAAACAAGCAAAATATCTCGCAAATCGCGAAAGTTTCGATTTTTTGGACGATAAATGGCCGTAACTTCCTTCCCGTTTGAGATATTTCGACGTTTAAGCGCTCGTTGTACTCCATTTCACAGTGCTAATGCAATGCACAACCATTTAAGCGTCGAAACAAGCAAAATATCTCGCAAATCGCGAAAATTTCGATTTTTTGGACGATAAATGGCCGTAACTTCCTTCCCGTTGGAGACATTTCGACGTTTAAGCGCTCGTTGAACTCCATTTCACAGTGCTAATGCAATGCACAACCATTTAAGCGTCGAAACAAGCAAAATATCTCGCAAATCGCGAAAATTTCGATTTTTTGGACGATAAATGGCCGTAACTTCCTTCCCGTTGGAGATATTTCGACGTTTAAGCGCTCGTTGAACTCCATTTCACAGTGCTAATGCAATGCACAACCATTTAAGCGTCGAAACAAGCAAAATATCTCGCAAATCGCGAAAATTTCGATTTTTTGGACGATAAATGGCCGTAACTTCCTTCCCGTTGGAGATATTTCGACGTTTAAGCGCTCGTTGAACTCCATTTCACAGTGCTAATGCAATGCACAACCGTTTAAGCGTCGAAACAAGCAAGATATCTCGCAAATCGCGAAAATTTCGATTTTTTGGACGATAAATGGCTGTAACTTCCTTCCCGTTGGAGATATTTCGACGTTTAAGCGCTCGTTGAACTCCATTTCACAGTGCTAATGCAATGCACAACCATCTAAGCATCGAAACAAGCAAAATATCTAGCAAATCGCGAAAGTTTCGATTTTTTGGACGATAAATGGCCGTAACTTCCTTCCCGTTGGAGATATTTCGACGTTTAAGCGCTCGTTGAACTCCATTTCACAGTGCTACTGCAATGCACAACCATTTAAGCGTCGAAACAAGCAAAATATCTCGCAAATCGCGAAAGTTTCGATTTTTTGGACGATAAATGGCCGTAACGTCCTTCCCGTTGGAGATATTTCGACGTTTAGGCGCTCGTTGAACTCCATTTCACAGTGCTAATGCAATGCACAACCATTTAAGCGTCGAAACAAGCAAAATATCTCGCAAATCGCGAAAATTTCGATTTTTTGGACGATAAATGGCCGTAACTTCCTTCCCGTTGGAGATATATCGACGTTTAAGCGCTCGTTGAACTCCATTTCACAGTGCTAATGCAACGCACAACCATTTAAGCGTCGAAACAAGCAAAATATCTCGCAAATCGCGAAAATTTCGATTTTTTGGACGATAAATGGCCGTAACTTTCTTCCCGTTGGAGATATTTCGACGTTTAAGCGCTCGTTGAACTCCATTTCACAGTGCTAATGCAATGCACAACCATTTAAGCGTCGAAACAAGCAAGATATCTCGCAAATCGCGAAGATTTCGATTTTTTGGACGATAAATGGCCGTAACTTCCTTCCCGTTGGAGATATTTCGACGCTTAAGCGCTCGTTGAACTCCATTTCGCAGTGCTAATGCAATGCACAACCATTTAAGCGTCGAAACAAGCAAAATATCTCGCAAACCGCGAAAATTTCGATTTTTTGGACGATAAATGGCCGTAACTTCCTTCCCGTTGGAGATATTTCGACGTTTAAGCGCTCGTTGAACTCCATTTCACAGTGCTAATGCAATGCACAACCATTTAAGCGTCGAAACAAGCAAAATATCTCGCAAATCGCGAAAATTTCGATTTTTTGGACGATAAATGGCCGTAACTTCCTTCCCGTTGGAGATATTTCGACGTTTAAGCGCTCGTTGAACTCCATTTCACAGTGCTAATGCAATGCACAACGATTTAAGCGTCGAAACAAGCACGATATCTCGCAAATCGCGAAAATTTCGATTTTTTGTACGATAAATGGCCGTAACTTCCTTCCCGTTGGAGATATTTCGACGTTTAAGCGCTCGTTGAACTCCATTTCGCAGTGCTAATGCAATGCACAACCATTTAAGCGTCGAAACAAGCAAAATATCTCGCAAATCGCGAAAATTTCGATTTTTTGGACGATAAATGGCCGTAACTTCCTTCCCGTTGGAGATATTTCGACGTTTAAGCGCTCGTTGAACTCCATTTCACAGTGCTAATGCAATGCACAACCATTTAAGCGTCGAAACAAGCAAAATATCTCGCAAATCGCGAAAATTTCGATTTTTTGGACGATAAATGGCCGTAACTTCCTTCCCGTTGGAGATATTTCGACGTTTAAGCGCTCGTTGAACTCCATTTCGCAGTGCTAATGCAATGCACAACCATTTAAGCGTCGAAACAAGCAAAATATCTCGCAAATCGCGAAAATTTCGATTTTTTGGACGATAAATGGCCGTAACTTCCTTCCCGTTGGAGATATTTCGACGTTTAAGCGCTCGTTGAACTCCATTTCACAGTGCTAATGCAATGCACAACCATTTAAGCGTCGAAACAAGCAAAATATCTCGCAAATCGCGAAAATTTCGATTTTTTGGACGATAAATGGCCGTAACTTCCTTCCCGTTGGAGATATTTCGACGTTTAAGCGCTCGTTGTACTCCATTTCACAGTGCTAATGCAATGCACAACCATTTAAGCGTCGAAACAAGCAAAATGTTTCGCAAATCGCGAAAATTTCGATTTTTTGGACGATAAATGGCCGTAAGTTCCTTCCCGTTGGAGATATTTCGACGCTTAAGCGCTCGTTGAACTCCATTTCACAGTGCTAATGCAATGCACAACCATTTAAGCGTCGAAACAAGCAAAATGTCTCGCAAATCGCGAAAATTTCGATTTTTTGGACGATAAATGGCCGTAAGTTCCTTCCCGTTGGAGATATTTCGACGCTTAAGCGCTCGTTGAACTCCATTTCACAGTGCTAATGCAATGCACAACCATTTAAGCGTCGAAACAAGCAAAATATCTCGCAAATCGCGAAAATTTCGATTTTTTGTACGATAAATGGCCGTAACTTCCTTAACGTTGGAGATATTTCGACGTTTAAGCGCTCGTTGAACTCCATTTCGCAGTGCTAATGCAATGCACAACCATTTAAGCGTCGAAACAAGCAAAATATCTCGCAAATCGCGAAAATTTCGATTTTTTGGACGATAAATGGCCGTAACTTCCTTCCCGTTGGAGATATTTCGACGTTTAAGCGCTCGTTGAACTCCATTTCACAGTGCTAATGCAATGCACAACCATTTAAGCGTCGAAACAAGCAAAATATCTCGCAAATCGCGAAAATTTCGATTTTTTGGACGATAAATGGCCGTAACTTCCTTCCCGTTGGAGATATTTCGACGTTTAAGCGCTCGTTGAACTCCATTTCACAGTGCTAATGCAATGCACGACCATTTAAGCGTCGAAACAAGCAAAATATGCGCTCGCATGCTTTTAAAAATCGAAATACCGAGGGTCGATATCCGTCGAACACTGGTACTGTCTCTATGGCATCTTTTAACTTAATTGATTGGGGATTAACTTTTATCGGTATTATCGCTTGGGAAATTATCGGCGATGATACGGGTGTCTTGCTTTCTTTTTTTATTTTCAGTGAACGCACATCGTCTTGTAATTTATTCATTGTTGTACTCATGTCGCGAAAATTCGCATCCCATGCTTTAAGTTTTTCCGATAACATCAAGATCGTGTCTTTGTCCAACGATTCTAATTTAGTCGACATTATTTCTTAGGTATATATTTTATCGATAATCGTAACAACTTTAATCCTTTCTGGAGCGAATCGTTTAAACCAACTTTAATCCTCCGTGGAGCGTATCCCACCGCTACCACCAAAAATTTACTACTCTAAATGTTACGTATTAATTTGTTTGTTTAAATCGATCAAATCCTAAGTTTAAATTTTACTGAAATTTTTTTTTTTTTTTTTTTTATAGTTTGAGTTTGTATTTAATCTGAAGGGAAATAAATTGAAATGATATTTCTGTGTATTTAATACTGATTTAGATTTCTAATTAATACGGTAGTTGCTGCCACCAGAAATAGTCTAAGGACTATTTCAAAATATTTTACTTTTATTATTTTCTTTTACGTTTAATGGGTAGCGTTAACTGACGCTTAATGCAACTGGTAAATGAATTTCACTTTTCGGCTAACCTGCTATGCGCAGGGATACTAGCACGGGAGAGGATTAAAGCTGGGTACAATGAATATTTTTCCTCGTTGAACGGATTTTTATTTCGACGTAGAATTGCTTAGGTTATTGTATATGTCGGAGATGAAAGGAAAGCCGAAGCCCTTCCTTGGAAATTTTGGGAACATCCTCTAGTACCTTAGCCTAGATTTTATTATAGTTGTAATTGCTTAAGATTTGTAATAAGCGAGATTGGGTTCGAGGTGACAATCGGTCGCTGAACGTAGCCACGGTCACGGGATGGATGTTTTATCTAACGGAGGTCTGGAGTGGTTGTATGTGTTTTCCGAGAAATGTGGTTGTGGCGGCATGCGGCCTCGAGAGCGGGCCGAGCCACGTGTGATGTTGCCTCGGAGGTGCCGATGCAATGGGACATACATTGTATTTAGTAACCAAAACTCCAGGCAGAAACTGCCTAGCAACGGCGTTTGGAACTTTCTCGATGCTTCCAACGAGTGTGCCTAGCAACGGCGTTTGGAACCTTCTCGATGCTTCCAAACGGGTATAGAAAACAAAATGCAATCGTACAGGGAGAAAAATCTCCACGAGGCTGGCATTCTTGCGATTGCCTTGGAGAGTGATACATCGAGCGTTTTCGAGGATCGCATTTGCGTCTAAGTTAGTTTCGCTTAGTAAGGAGTTATCCCGGTGACCGTGGATTCGTTTGAACTCAAACATTGCTAATAGTATTATTTAATTTAATTATTCGTAGATCGTATTATTCATTAGGCTTAGTGTTTGTTAGACTTATTATTAGTTGTACTTATTATTTGTTAAGCTTAGTGATAGACCTGTATATACGTGTAAATAAAATCTCGGCTTTGTGAAACGATGGCTAGTCCACATGAAGAGTCGTCGCGCGCCCAAAATTCGAATCCTGATCCGACATCAGAAGTGGGATTAGAACCGTTTAAAGTGCTACAAGAGCAAATGGTCCTTATGCGCGAGTTAATTCAGACGCTAGCGCACAAACCGGGGGAGCAACGACCGAGTACGGAATCTAAGGATGCAACGTTACCGCGTTTTGACCCCGAAGGCGCGGGCGCCGATCCATCCGCGTGGTGCTCTCATGCTGATCTGATTTTGAAAGACCACCCGATGCAAGATAGTGCGTTACTTTCCGCTCTAAATCGCGCCCTAAGGGGTTCTGCTGCGCATTGGCTTTCACAAATGGTGCACGGTGGAAAGCTTACCTGGCCAACGTTTAAGGAACAATTTCTTTCGCGTTTTGGTGGCAGAGAGACAGCCGCTTCGGCGTTAATAAGGATATCCAGAGTACGACCGTCGGAGACTGAATCCCCGGGAGCGTACGATAGTCGCCTCCGCTCCATGCTGCAGATGAAGTTGCAAGATCTAACGATGCCCGAAGTGATCAATGCCCTCGCCCTTTATATACTGAGTTCACAAGATCGACGCTTTCGGCGACTAACGCTCGCGAATAATATCAGGACGGAGGACCAATTTCATGATGAAATGAGGATTCTCCCTTACAACGATCAGCCGACATTTTCGCCAAGAAATTCACTAACGGAACCTGAAGCTAAACGAAGCAGGCTATCAGTTCCTCGGATTAAGTGCTACCGCTGTGGTGCTCACGGACATAGGAGAACGGAGTGTCGCCTGCAAACACAAACGGGGAAGGAGCAGGATATTCGAAACCCGAAGGAAAAACGACCAGCCGCATCGTCGAAGGTGACCTGCTTCAAATGCCACGAGGAGGGACATATCGCGCCTAATTGCCCATCATCGCGGAAAAGAAACTACGATTCCATTGACGAACGCCGGATCGACTCCTGTGTAGTAGAAGCTCCGGCTGGTAGATTAAGCCATCTGGGTGAGTCGTATCCATTTTACTTTGATTCTGGGGCCGAGTGTTCGTTAATCAAAGAGTCCCTAGCCTCGAAATTTTCGGGCAAAAGAATAACCGATGTGGTAGTGATGCGGGGGATCGGGAATACTTGTATTAAGAGTACACTTCAGATTTTGTCCACTGTTCGTATTAACGATCTTACATTGGAGATAGTTTTTCATGTCCTTGCTGACGATTACCTAAAATACGACATCATGATTGGTCGCGAGATTTTGAGCCAGGGATTCGACGTAAATATCGCGCAAGATAGCCTCGTTATTTGTAAAACAAAGGTCGTTAACGCTTGTGGTAAAGTCGCGGAAGATGCGGTCAACATTAACGAGGTTGACACTGATGTGATCGGTAACTATAAAGATCGATTAATCTCTGTTCTCGAAAAATTTAAAGAATCATTCATTACGGGTTTCCCGCGTACTCGCGTCAGTACGGGCCAGTTGGAAATACGGCTAATCGATCCCAACGTCACCGTGCAGAGAAGCCCTTACAGGCTTAGCGTGGAAGAGCGAAGAATAGTACGCGAGAGGATAGACGAGTTAATTAAAGCACAAATTGTAAAACCTAGTAATTCGCCGTTCGCGAGCCCTATAATACTCGTGAAGAAGAAGGACGGCTCAGACAGATTGTGCGTAGACTTTCGAGCGCTGAATAAAAATACGGTCGCGGATCGGTATCCCTTACCCCTTATTGCTGACCAAATCGCGAGATTGCAGAGTGCGAGATACTTCATTAGCCTGGACATGGCTAGCGGATTTCACCAGATCCCCATTCACCCTAACTCGACGGAATATACTGCGTTCGTTACCCCCGACGGTCAATACGAATACGTGACGATGCCGTTTGGGTTGAAAAATGCACCAGCCGTTTTCCAGAGAGCCATTTTCAAGGCCTTAGGCGACCTCGCTTATTCGTATGTCGTTGTTTATTTGGACGACGTTCTAATAATCGCCGACTCAATAGATCAAGCTCTAGAAAGGTTGCACACTGTACTAAACACTCTCGTAAACGCCGGATTTTCTTTCAATTTCGCTAAATGTTCTTTTCTGAAGACGTCGGTACTTTATTTGGGATATGTAATTCGTAACGGAGAAGTTCGTCCAAACCCGGGAAAAATACAAGCTTTGAATTCTTTACCTGCACCGTCGACCGTCACACAGCTTAGGCAGTTTATAGGTTTGGCCTCTTACTTCCGAAAATTTATTCCTAAATTTTCGCAAGTGATGAAACCCTTGTACGCACTCACTTCTAGTAACAAGCACATAACTTGGACGGACAGGCACGAAAAGATAAGACAACAGATAATTTCCGTTCTGACCGACGCGCCGGTGTTAATGATATTTGATCCCAATCGTCCCATAGAGCTACATACCGACGCTAGTTCGGAGGGGTATGGAGCTATTTTAATGCATAGAGTCGAAAAGGAAAACAGAGTCATCGAATATTATAGTAAAAGGACCAGTCCCGCGGAATCTAGGTATCATTCGTACGAACTGGAGACACTAGCAGTAGTAAGCGCCGTTAAGCATTTCCGACACTACTTACATGGACGGAAATTCTTAGTAGTTACGGACTGTAATTCTTTGAAAGCCTCCAGCAACAAAGTAAACTTAAACGACCGGGTTTATAGGTGGTGGGCTTATTTGCAAACATTCGATTTTGACATCATGTATCGAGAGGGTAAACGAATGGCCCACGTAGATTTCTTTTCGCGAAACCCCGTAGACTTGAATCGCCGTATGATAGACAAGGTCGCAGAGAAAGAGATTAATCTGGCCGAGATCTCCGAAGACTGGCTATTAGCGGAACAACGTCGCGATCCGCAAATCTCCGAAATCGTTAATAAATTACAGAACGAAGAGCTCGCGGAAGATATCGCGAATACCTACGAACTGCGATCCGGTACACTTTACCGTAAAATACAACGAAAGGGCAGAACCCTTTGCTTACCCATTGTTCCGAGAGGTTTTAGATGGTCCGTCATCAACCATGTGCATCAGTCAATTATGCACTTAGGATGGGATAAAACGCTCGAGAAGCTCTATGAGTATTATTGGTTCGAGGGAATGGCGAAGTATGTTCGCAAGTTTGTCGAGAACTGCCATGCTTGTAGAGTTTCGAAGGCTAGTTCAGGTAAAATACAGGCTGAACTGCATCCTATACCTAAGACCGGCATACCGTGGCATACGGTGCATATGGACATAACGGGCAAGCTGAGTGGCAAGAATGACTCGAAAGAGTATGTCGTCGTCTTGATCGATGCCTTTACGAAATTCGTGCACTTATATCACACACGCAAATTGGATTCGCTCAGCGTTATCAAGGCACTTAAGTCCGCCGTGTTTTTGTTCGGTAGTCCCTGTCGGATAATAGCAGATCAGGGTAGATGTTTCACGGGCCGGGAATTTCAAGAATTCTGTGCAAGCAAACAAATCAAAGTTCATTTGATCGCGATCGGTGCAAGTAGGGCCAATGGGCAAGTAGAACGTGTTATGAGCACGTTAAAAAATATGTTCACAACGGTAGAAACGACCGGGCGTTCATGGCAAGACGCGATCGGGGAGATGCAATTGGCTTTGAATTGCACCATCAACCGCGTAACCAAATCGAGTCCTTTAGAGTTATTGATTGGTAGAGCAGCAAGACCGTATGACTTATTACTACCTGATAACATCGAGGAAAAAGAAATAGATATCTCCAGTGTAAGACAACAGGCAATAAAAGAGATGGAAACTAGTGCTAGGTATGACAAAGAGAGATTCGATAAAACCAAAGCTAAAGTAGTTAGGTTTAATCTCGGTGATTTGGTACTACGCCAAAATGAAGAAAGGAACCAGACAAAATTGGATCCAAAATTCAGGGGTCCGTTTGTGATATCGGAGGTCCTGGAAGGAAACCGATATACCTTGAAAACACTGGATGGGAAAAGGTCATACAAGTACAGTCATGACAGGTTAAGGAAAATGCCGGATAGTTGCATTCCTGCGGAGTTGGATGTCTGTTGTGATGACGAGAACAGTGACCATGGCGATGTGAGTACCCCGATCCCAGAGGATCGTAGAATTATATAAGCCCAGGTGCGGCCATGGGACGGAGTTCAGTGCGGTCAGGCACTGGAAGTAACGATGTCACGAAGCTGGGAGCCGGTTTAGTACCGACAGCGACAATGTCACGAGGTTGGAGCTGGTCTAGTACCGACAGCGACAATGTCACGGATTTGGAGCTGGTCTAGTACCGACAGCGACGATGTCACGAAGCTGGAGCTGGTCTAGTACCGACAGTGACAATGTCACGAGGCTGGAGGCGGTCTATTGGTGACAGCGATCGTGTTACGAAGCTGGTTATGTAACGAACTTTGAGAGTATGTGCGATTCGAAGGATGAGACCCATTTGGGTGTGAAATCGAGAATGGTCCGTCATGTCATTACGACCCGACTGAAAGCACGCAGAATGCAACTGGCACTTTGAATGCTAATCACAATGATACTGATCTTGTTTCCTTTTGTTTTGTTGACGAAGGTACACCCGAGGACGTGTGATAGTCAGGATGGCCGTGTCGGAGATGAAAGGAAAGCCGAAGCCCTTCCTTGGAAATTTTGGGAACATCCTCTAGTACCTTAGCCTAGATTTTATTATAGTTGTAATTGCTTAAGATTTGTAATAAGCGAGATTGGGTTCGAGGTGACAATCGGTCGCTGAACGTAGCCACGGTCACGGGATGGATGTTTTATCTAACGGAGGTCTGGAGTGGTTGTATGTGTTTTCCGAGAAATGTGGTTGTGGCGGCATGCGGCCTCGAGAGCGGGCCGAGCCACGTGTGATGTTGCCTCGGAGGTGCCGATGCAATGGGACATACATTGTATTTAGTAACCAAAACTCCAGGCAGAAACTGCCTAGCAACGGCGTTTGGAACTTTCTCGATGCTTCCAACGAGTGTGCCTAGCAACGGCGTTTGGAACCTTCTCGATGCTTCCAAACGGGTATAGAAAACAAAATGCAATCGTACAGAGAGAAAAATCTCCACGAGGCTGGCATTCTTGCGATTGCCTTGGAGAGTGATACATCGAGCGTTTTCGAGGATCGCATTTGCGTCTAAGTTAGTTTCGCTTAGTAAGGAGTTATCCCGGTGACCGTGGATTCGTTTGAACTCAAACATTGCTAATAGTATTATTTAATTTAATTATTCGTAGATCGTATTATTCATTAGGCTTAGTGTTTGTTAGACTTATTATTAGTTGTACTTATTATTTGTTAAGCTTAGTGATAGACCTGTATATACGTGTAAATAAAATCTCGGCTTTGTGAAACGATGGCTAGTCCACATGAAGAGTCGTCGCGCGCCCAAAATTCGAATCCTGATCCGACATATATATATTTTATTAGCTGGATATTTATATTTTAGCGTTGCTGGATTGGATAGGAACGTAAGATTTTTCGTTGTTTTATATAAATTTATTTTTACGTTTGACTTCTTCTTCTCTTTTAATTTCGCTGTAGTAGTTTGCCGTTAGAACCGAAACTCAATTCATTTACTACGATGGATTCTGTTACCACGATTTTCTTGCCTTTTGAGTTTAATAATCGAGGATGATTCTAACGATCCTCTCTGCGTGGAACTCGTGTGATTTCGCAAGCCTTGCCCAAAGACGGGTAATATTTTACCAACAGTGGGAGGAGGAATGCAAAGATCGATGGCTGTTTTCGATAATCGAAAACACCGTTTGC
Organism: Bombus vancouverensis nearcticus; assembly: GCF_051014615.1. Lineage (NCBI taxonomy): Eukaryota > Metazoa > Arthropoda > Insecta > Hymenoptera > Apidae > Bombus > Bombus vancouverensis. The sequence continues at coordinate 1,557,775 of NC_134923.1, read as the reverse complement.
ACAAGCCAACGCAGCGAACGATCTTTTGGTTAAATTTTCGAAGGGAAATTGTTCTGTTATTTCTCTCTTACAGTCGCATGCAATGATGGCAAGAATATCGGTTAATAGCAATGCCGGTATTGTTCTTAATTTTCGATCGATTCCGACGATGTATTTAATAGTCCTTTCTGTGCGGGACTTGTGTGATTTCGCAAGCCTTGCCCAAAGACGGGTAATATTTTACCAACAGTGGGAGGAGGAATGCGAAGATCAGCGGATGTTTCAGTAGCTGAAAACACCGTTCGCACAAGCCGACACAGCGGACAACTCCTTTGTTTAAAGTTTAAACAATGATTCTATCTTCAAAACCGTTCACGAAAATAAAACGAGATCAATGACAGGAAGTTCTAATTCAATTCTCGAGGGCAACGAGATTATCAGAGAAGAAGGAAATTTTCAAAATTAATTTTCTTACCTTGAGGAGTAGGTGCTGTCTGGTGCCATTACCTCAGCCGCTCCGGTTGTCGTCGTAGTTTTTGTTGGGTTTATTATTTGAACTCGAATATAGTTTATTATCAACTCTTACTTTATTTATCTATTTTAATACAGACTGAGCAATTTACTAACTGGATTAATACCGCAATTACAATGCGCGTTTGTGTCTAAACGATGAAATGAGGACTTCAAAGATAAAATTTTCTTTCTCCTTAGTCGCGACTCTCTTTTCTTTACCGAAAAACTAAAGACCCCGAAACGCAAAATACAATACAAAATTTCTAAACGCAGTGATGAACGCAAAGAATAATGAGCCGTAATAACAAACGATCGCAAGAATTATGAACAAACTAATGAACGCTGCGCTATGTTGCTACGCTTATTTATAATGCCATCCCCCACGGGGTGGTGGTCCGCTGGGGGTACGCTTCCGTGGGAATCGGGATGTTGCAGTTTGGGCTTCTTGGAATCGTACGTGACAAAATGTAAATTCCGTATTTCGACTTAGTTTCTATCAGTCCTGTGTTTCCGCTGAGCTAGCGTCTAGGAGATTTGAAGCATTCCACGCTGATCTAGTCCGTTCCGCGAGAAACTTCCACGTGCTGTACCGTGGGAATTACCGGTGTTTCTTCGGCGCGTGGAAGGGCTGGTGGCTGCAGCATCATTATCATTTCAATGTTTGCTCGGGCAACACGCGCAACTCCGCTGCTCTCCCACAACAAGGACCTCCTTCGTTGAGTTATTTTTCGTAAGTTTGGATATTCCCATATTATGGTTGTTTTGTGATCTTAATGTTTTTTCCCTTTTTGTTGTTCCCCTGGGCTTCGGTGATCGACGTTCGGACAATGTTTGCGGAGGCATTTCCATCAGAGATTCCTTTCCAGACTTCCCTGGTACGTATTTAGTCTTGTTTTTAGTCTGCTTGATTCGTTCTGTTTCGTTTTATTTAGAATATACTGTGTTGTTCTCAGCCCAAGCGAAAGAGGGATTCCGAAGAACCCATGGGCGACTCGGGAGGATCCATCAAACGCATGCGGCCCTGTGATAAACCACGAGTATCAGAGTGGTTGGAGGAACTATTCAACATTGGTGCCGAGGCCGTGTCGAAATTCGGCTTTGACGATTCGGTTACTTTCGACGAGAATTTCTTCGATGCAGAGACCGTCGTATTGGAGAGGGAACCCCCTCTGGTTGAAATCGTTGATACCGATCGTTGCGTGAAAGTTCGTTTTGCGAATGAAATTCCCGAAGAGGTTTTGGAGGCACATCTTCGTCACCATGCTTCTGGGAGAAAGGGAATTTCCCCTGTTGTGCGCTATTGGTGTATGCGTGAGTTCAGCGAACTTTATCCCGGAGCTCCTTGCTTCGATTTTGATTTAGTGTAGCTGCTTCAATTTCGTTGGTTCGCTGTTTGATGTTCCTTATTATTATTAATTTTTTGATATATTTTGTTTTGTGTTCAATATATATATATATATATTTTAAATGTGATAGTGTTAGGTTATCTATTTTATGTTTGTTAAATATATGTGTATTTTATTTAATTTTATATTTCCCCCCTTTTTAATTAATTATATATATATATATATTTTTTTTTACATTTGTAGTTGCGCATAGAATTTATTAAAGAAAAGTGTTAACAATGTGTTTTGATGATTTGTTTCTCGCGCCTGACTTCCATTAATCCCTAATATTCCTGTCGCCATGATGCGTGTAAATCTAACATGGCTGCTCTTAAATGTCATCAGTAAAGTTATAGTGACGGGTCTTTAGTTTTGTTTGATATCGAAGTAATTTTTCGTCTGTCGCTCGTTTTTCCTTATTCTACCGCAATTAGAACATTTATTTATTAATATTGTTTTAAAGTGACAATAGTATAACTCGTGTGAATATACGTATATATATACATGTTTATGTTGTGTGTCACTTCAGTATGGCTAATGTTTTGTGATTCTTCGATTGCGTTATTTATTGTTTCGAGTAGTTTATTTTATAGAGTATTCGATAATATAAAACATATGCACTCACACATATATATATATATATATATATATACGTATTTATATGCATATCTCTCTTGCCCATGTAGTGTTCATACGAAATGAAATGTTAATTATTTATTTTATATTAATTTCTTTTAATAAGATAGAACACGCACACGCACACGTATATATGTATATATTTCTGGCAAAGTGATTTTCATTCAGATTCTTTAGTGATATAGTGTTGTGTATTTGAGGTTATGTGTCAATCATTTGATTTCATATATACATATATATCTTATATTGTGACAACATAGTATTGAAGGTTTTGTTTCTAGATTATTGTGCGTTTAATGTGTGTTTACATATTTGTGTTTGACGATAGAATTTCTGTATGCAATTCCTCAAGTCGTTGCGGTGTTAATTATTTTGAGCGTTTGGGCTATCGACAGGTTGTCGCTTAGTCCCAAGTGTTGCGTTGTGTGTTCTATTTCTTTTGTAGGTTATTAATAGTAGTTTTAGTTTAGAAAATAGATTATTTATATGTTTATATAGAGACATGCATGTTTCATAGCGTAGTTCTTATTTTATAACTCTTTACCGGAACGTAGGCTAAGTAGTTTAAGTATGTATCTTAGATTATCGATTTGAATCAATAATGTAGGAAGAGCATACATTAATAGTAGTTTAGTTTAGAATATGATTTATATATTTATATATAGACATGCATGTTTCGTAATGTAGTTCTTATTTTATAATTCTTTACCGGAACGTAGGCTAGTTTTAAGTATGTATCTTTAGATTATTTATTTGATAGAATGCGCACACATATATATATATGTTTCTGACAATGTAACCTTTATTTCTTTAAAAATACAATATTGTATGTTTTATGTATTCGTTAAACTATTAGTTTTTGACTTCATATATACTTATATTTCATAGATTGACAATATTGTATTGGAAGCACTGTCTCTAATATTTACTAATTTATTACATGTCTAACATATATGTTTATACTTGTATGTAACTCTCCAAGTTGATTGATTAAAATATATTTATATATACATGTATTTCTGGCGTTTCAATTATTTCCCTTTTGTAGTTATTCTTATTTCCCGGTTTATTTGTTTGGTTCGTAACTCGTTCAATCCATTAGCTGGTTTTATTTATTTTATTTTATACTGATTGGATTTATTAGTCGCCCTCGTTTCGTTAATCCTTCCTTTAGTTTCGTAGCCCCGTGTGTTCGTTTGTGCATTCAAATCCTTATTCGCGCGTTTTGTATAGAATAGTTTTCTTGTTCTTATTACGACGCGTGCGGAGCGCGGGACGTGACACCCCCGCCCTTGGAGTTCAAATTTCCAAAGGAAATTTGACTGATGGTGTCACTGAGTTCGCTCAAGGCGGACGTAGATGTCGTTTGTTGTTGAGTGACTACCGGTGTTATCGTCCTTCATTCCCAGGATGTTTACTGTTCCAGGGATGATTGTTTTTCCTGTCGCTCCTCTGGCCAATGTGTTTAAGACTGCAGTTTTTTCTGCCGGGAACATGACGTGGTCCCGTAGTGCGTCCAGGTCCTCTTGGGTATATATTCAGCTCATGGTCAATGACGATGGTGCTGAATATCGCCACGTTTGGCGCACGTCCGGGCGGAGTTTGTGTGGTGCGATTCCCTTGCCAAACGGGTAGCTCCGAGTAGCATTTTGTTGTATGTCGTACTTTTACTTGTACCGGAATGTATTTGACTATATGGACCGCTTCTCCTGCGATCAAATCCATGTGTCCTGGGTTTTGGTTATGGCGTATGCAAATTCGTCGGGCGGTAAGTTTGCCAAGCTTAAAGCATTCTCTATTAGTTTCTTCTGTGTGTTGCGTCTTTGTGTCAGTATGGTGTTGTCATTTCTCGAGTTTATCAGAAATAAGAATAACCTTTTATAGGAAAAGAAAAAAAAAATATTTTTTTTTTATTAAAATTTTTTTTTATATTTATATATATATTATTTTTCCTTCCCTCTTTCTTTCTTTTTCTCTTCTTTCTCCCCCCATTTTTCTTCTCCCCCTTTTTTATTGTTAAAACTTTTGTTTTATTTTAGGTTTTACGCATTTGTTATCAGTGAAAGCAAATATTATGAATACTACTTGAGTTATAATTATATACATATATGCGTAGCTATTGGTAAGTAATATAAATAAGATCTGTTTTACTGCTATAAATATATATATAAGTATATATTATCAATAGGAATATATATATTACAGATGTAGCTTGTCTTCGAGTATATATATATGTGCGTATAATTGGTGATTATGACGATTTACCTTGTAAGTTATTCGCATTATTAATCAAGTGAGTGTTAAAATATCGCCTACTTTATAATATGCATGTATATATATATATATATATATATATATATATATATATATTGGTAAGTATAGGTGGAAATTATATGTATAAATATTATTTATTTACAGGTGGATAGCAGAAGTATTTGCGGTGCGGATTGCTATTCCTTGAACTAAAAAAAAATTCTTTCGATGTCAGTCAGATTATTATAAACGATCATGCATGGGAGGATTTTCTGCAGAGATTCAAAATGCTCTCTGGATTCCTTGTGAAACGTCTGGACAACACCTACATGTTCCTCCATCCGTCGTTCAGAGAATGGTTGATGAATTCGCCATCAGTTCTGTACACACATACAAAAATAGTTAATATATATATATATATATTATATTTTTTTTTTATATATATATATGTTTCATTCGGACCTGTTCCTTGTATGAATACTGTATCTCTGTATATAATATAATATATATAAATATATAATATGTTATGATTATGTTAGTTGTTATTTATTATATGTATTTTCCTTAACTCTCTCCCCTTTTTTTTCTTGTTTTTTTTTTTTTTTTTTTTTTTTTTTAGTACCTAACATTGCTATTACGATGCTGTATTACATTGTATTGGCCATTATTTGTATGTGCGCGCGACGAATTTTTCAACATGGCCGCTCGCGTGTATCTTTGGTATGGCGTTGGTTTAATGTCAACAGTAGCGTGTCGTTGAAATAGTTAATTAATTGTTAATCACTATAATTTTACTTAGTAGTGTTTTTGTAATATTGTTTTGTGTTTCATGATATTGTGTGTGTCAATACCGTGTGCTACCTTAATGTGATAGCATGGATTGTATTGTTATCGAATTTCGATAGTCATTGTTTTGATTATACGTGACTTGCATTTATATAAGTCTTGTTTAATTTAGTTAATGTTTTTTGTGTATTGTGTTACCAGATATTTTGTGTAGCGTAACTTTATTCTTTTGCACCGAGTTCAGTCATGTTGTTAATATTTAGTTAGTCTATCTTGATTAATTTCTAACCTATTCCTGTGTTTATTAACCTTTCTTATTGTCCCTATTAATTTATTATTGCATGTACTTGCTATTTGCTATTATTTTGTGTATGATATGAATTGGTTTCTTTATTAGTGATTAAAATCTACTTGTTAGATTACCATTGTCTGTAATTCTTCAGATTCTACTCTTTCGATGCTGCATCACTTACCTGGATCGTTCCCGCAACATCATCCGATTCTTTGATATGCCTTGGATACTTACTACGGCTGCCTTCTACTACGGCTGCCTTCTACTACGGCTGCCTTCAATCGTCTTATATCTGTGGTCATAAAGGTGGTGTTTAATTTATTTAATTTAATATATATATATAATGCATTGTATGTGCGACCGCTATTGTGCATTACAAATTAACATCACAATACTACGTAGATTAATACATAACCAAATATCCCTTTACTCCGGTTACATTTATTACTAACTCTCAATTAATCTATCTTGATTATTTTCTAACCGCTTTCTATACTTTATCAACTATTTTATTTCTTCTTGTTAATCTGCGAAATTCATGCATGTACGCTTCCTTGTATGGTGATTAATTGTTCATGAGGTAAGTTGCACTTTCACTGTTTTAGTTATTCGTTGAACTAGCTCGTTTCACATTCAAACAGTAATTGGAGCACTTGTAATAAACTTCTTTTCTTTTCAGGTTTCCGCCATCTGTGTTGTTCGATGAACAGTGCAATGCTTCCACAGTATTGTTATAACATTTAGTACTGTTGTATTTTGCATTAACGCAATTGAAGTTAATTGGTTCATTTATTTTTCAGCTGGCTGTTGTACATGGTGTTTCGCAAACAGAGATCCATAACCTATTTTGCACGTAAACCTTCTCGTATGATGATTACTTGTTCACAAGGTAACTTTCACTTTCACTCTTTTAATTTTATTGAATCAACACGTTGTATATTCAAACAATAATTGGAGTACACATGATAATTTTCCTTTTTTTTTCTTTTTTAGGTTTTCGCTATCTGTATTATTCGACGAACAGTGTCACACTTCCTTTTGATTTATCCACAATATAGTTATAACACTTAGTAACCTCGTATTTTGCACTGAGACAATTGAGACTAATTTATTCACTTATTTTAGGTAGCTGTCATACATTATGTTCCACGAACAACGATCCATAACCTATACTTGCACGTACACTTTCTTGTATGTTGATCACTTGTTCACAAAGTAACTTTCACTTTCACTAGTTAATTGTTCATTGAGTTAACACGTTTTATATTTAAGCAATAATTGAAACACATATAATAATTTTCCCTTTTTCCTTTTAGGTGTTCGATATCTGTATTATTCGACGAACAGCACTACAACATACACTACTGCACTACGTTGCCCACTGAAATCACTTTATTCATTGTTTATTTCGATTATGCGCTAGTTTTAGCTTGTTTAAGTGCACCGTTCGCGGAATCCCTTTTACTTCAATCTTGACGTTTTGTTCTGCAAGATTTCTAGCACTTTGTGTCGTCTAATATATTGATGGGAGAATTTTCCTTACTAGGTTCTTTTAATAGATATATCGAGTCTCCTGTTTTAAAATCTTGAAGGTTGATTCGTCGATTGTTGGTCTTAGTTTGGACTTTATCAAATTTTCTCTTGCCATTCGTCGTACGGTGTTAATTTTATTGAACAGATCTTTGAGATATTCTGCGCATGTTGGTTCCGTGTTCTCTTCGATTGTTACTTCACCATTAGGTTCTTTGGCTAGATGTCCGAAACTAATTCGTGCGGGGAGAATTTCGTTCCTTTCCTTCATTTTAGTTTTTATTTTGCGCCAAGACGCAGGTTTACTGACATTGATCCAATTACCCAATTGCTTGCTAATAGCATTCAAGATACAAATTTTTGAAAGTGCGGCAGCCATATTAACCCAAAAATATTTTGCATATAGTATAGTGTGATACCATCTATATTTTCCTAGGGAAATCATAAGATCAGCACTACCTACTATGTTACCTACGTCAAATATTAGATGTAGTAACCAATAAAGTATTTTTAATCCAATTATAATCCAATGGCTAGCGTATTTATTCAAGTTTTTAGATATATCTTCGACTGGTGATTCCCTATTTTCTCCCTTTTGATTTCTTCGAGCTCGTTGAACTTGTGTTTCTTCAGCTTGAAAATGTTTAGAATCCTTTTCCTTAGTTACCCCTTTTTCTTCTTTATTTACTTTATTCACAACACCTTTATTTTCCCCTACCTTTTCAGGATGAATAGTTTCACTGGAAGTGCTTATTGTAATTAAATTATTATTTATTTGTAAGGAACGTTTAGGAATATTTTTGGTAGATTTGGAATTATTCTTTGAATTTTTATTACAAACCTTTTTGCTTATAGATTCTGTTTTGGATTTATGGATAGCTATATTTTTATTCTCTATAGTGTGATCTTCCTTGCAATTTAATGATTTGGCTTTGAGTTCGATAAAGTTTCCTTCTGATGGTTTTATAGAAGTTTTTGAGTGAGATGCACTCGCTATCTCTTTTCCTATTATGGTTGAAACATTCACGAAATTCGTGGAGTCTTGCTTTTGTATCTTTGCCAAGTCGAACGTGGAGAGGCAATTTGCACTTCCCAGCGGGTCCAATATCTCTGTGATGTTAGGCAGTGGATAAGCATTGCCTGTCGTCTCGTCGTTCAATTTCCTAGTTTCTGCTTCGTCTGAAAGTTCTTTGGCACTAATATTATTTATCTTGTTTGGTAACTCAGGAAATTTCTCACTCATGATCCTGTCTATGGCACCGTGCGTCCTCTTATTATTTAACGTGACATTATCCCTTATCACAGCAACGGAATGGTGTTTGCATTGAAAAGTTGATTGATTGAAATGATCAGCATCTCTCTTTTGATTTAGATCTCTATCGAGGTATTTATTTATGCGTTTTTCTTCCCAAGTTATTGCTCTTGTTTCTTTCCTGACATTTTCTTCTATTCCCGGGTTGTTTAGATGTTTCCGCGACGGCGGTACAAATCTCCAGTTCTGGCGGTTGTTTACAGTATAAATACTATTGTATGGTGGATGAACGTTGTTTTGGTTATAATTATCCGAAGGTGTCGGATGTCGGTATCGAATTCTATTTTTCACTTGTTTTAATTCTCGTGTTGCTTTCACGGCTTGGCGGTACGCATCGTCCAAGGATTGGTATCCTGCTATCTTTACTCGTAAATACACCTCGTTTGGGAGCCCCTTAACGAAAGCTTCCCTCGTGTCTCGATCTATCCTATCTTGAAATACGGTGCCGTACTCGCATTTTTCCCCGTTCATTATCGCCAGTCTGAGATCTTTGACGCGATCTACGTAGTCCAAAATATCTTCTCCCGGTCGTTGAAATATTGTAGCTAATTCCCCTTTATATTCGTTAACCGTTTTTCCCGGATCGAACATATCTTTTAATTTATTCCCGAAATCGTTTAAACTTATTATTTCTGTGTCTTCTATGGCGAGAAATGCGTGTCCGCGAAGTTTATTCGTTAATAATTTTACTAACTGAGATTCTTGATGCTTAGGAACCATGTTTCGTGCGCGCTCGCATGCTTTTAAAAATCGAAATACCGAGGGTCGATGTCCGTCGAACACTGGTACTGTCTCTATGGCATCTTTTAACTTAATTGATTGGGGATTAACTTCTATCGGTATTATCGCTTGGGAAATTATCGGCGATGATACGGGTGTCTTGCTTTCTTTTTTTATTTTCAGTGAACGCACATCGTCTTGTAATTTATTCATTGTTGTACTCATGTCGCGAAAATTCGCATCCCATGCTTTAAGTTTTTCCGATAACATCAAGATCGTGTCTTTGTCCAACGATTCTAATTTAGTCGACATTATTTCTTAGGTATATATTTTATCGATAATCGTAACAACTTTAATCCTTTCTGAAGCGAATCGTTTAAACCAACTTTAATCCTCCGTGGAGCGTATCCCACCGCTACCACCAAAAATTTACTACTCTAAATGTTACGTATTAATTTGTTTGTTTAAATCGATCAAATCCTAAGTTTAAATTTTACTGAAAATTTTTTTTTTTTTTTTTTTATAGTTTGAGTTTGTATTTAATCTGAAGGGAAATAAATTGAAATGATATTTCTGTGTATTTAATACTGATTTAGATTTCTAATTAATACGGTAGTTGCTGCCACCAGAAATAGTCTAAGGACTATTTCAAAATATTTTACTTTTATTATTTTCTTTTACGTTTAATGGGTAGCGTTAACTGACGCTTAATGCAACTGGTAAATGAATTTCACTTTTCGGCTAACCTGCTATGCGCAGGGATACTAGCACGGGAGAGGATTAAAGCTGGGTACAATGAATATTTTTCCTCGTTGAACGGATTTTTATTTCGACGTAGAATTGCTTAGGTTATTGTATATATATTTTATTAGCTGGATATTTATATTTTAGCGTTGCTGGATTGGATAGGAACGTAAGATTTTTCGTTGTTTTATATAAATTTATTTTTACGTTTGACTTCTTCTTCTCTTTTAATTTCGCTGTAGTAGTTTGCCGTTAGAACCGAAACTCAATTCATTTACTACGATGGATTCTGTTACCACGATTTTCTTGCCTTTTGAGTTTAATAATCGAGGATGATTCTAACGATCCTCTCTGCGTGGAACTCGTGTGATTTCGCAAGCCTTGCCCAAAGACGGGTAATATTTTACCAACAGTGGGAGGAGGAATGCAAAGATCGATGGCTGTTTTCGATAATCGAAAACACCGTTTGCACAAGCCAACGCAGCGAACGATCTTTTGGTTAAATTTTCGAAGGGAAATTGTTCTGTTATTTCTCTCTTACAGTCGCATGCAATGATGGCAAGAATATCGGTTAATAGCAATGCCGGTATTGTTCTTAATTTTCGATCGATTCCGACGATGTATTTAATAGTCCTTTCTGTGCGGGACTTGTGTGATTTCGCAAGCCTTGCCCAAAGACGGGTAATATTTTACCAACAGTGGGAGGAGGAATGCGAAGATCAGCGGATGTTTCAGTAGCTGAAAACACCGTTCGCACAAGCCGACACAGCGGACAACTCCTTTGTTTAAAGTTTAAACAATGATTCTATCTTCAAAACCGTTCACGAAAATAAAACGAGATCAATGACAGGAAGTTCTAATTCAATTCTCGAGGGCAACGAGATTATCAGAGAAGAAGGAAATTTTCAAAATTAATTTTCTTACCTTGAGGAGTAGGTGCTGTCTGGTGCCATTACCTCAGCCGCTCCGGTTGTCGTCGTAGTTTTTGTTGGGTTTATTATTTGAACTCGAATATAGTTTATTATCAACTCTTACTTTATTTATCTATTTTAATACAGACTGAGCAATTTACTAACTGGATTAATACCGCAATTACAATGCGCGTTTGTGTCTAAACGATGAAATGAGGACTTCAAAGATAAAATTTTCTTTCTCCTTAGTCGCGACTCTCTTTTCTTTACCGAAAAACTAAAGACCCCGAAACGCAAAATACAATACAAAATTTCTAAACGCAGTGATGAACGCAAAGAATAATGAGCCGTAATAACAAACGATCGCAAGAATTATGAACAAACTAATGAACGCTGCGCTATGTTGCTACGCTTATTTATAATGCCATCCCCCACGGGGTGGTGGTCCGCTGGGGGTACGCTTCCGTGGGAATCGGGATGTTGCAGTTTGGGCTTCTTGGAATCGTACGTGACAAAATGTAAATTCCGTATTTCGACTTAGTTTCTATCAGTCCTGTGTTTCCGCTGAGCTAGCGTCTAGGAGATTTGAAGCATTCCACGCTGATCTAGTCCGTTCCGCGAGAAACTTCCACGTGCTGTACCGTGGGAATTACCGGTGTTTCTTCGGCGCGTGGAAGGGCTGGTGGCTGCAGCATCATTATCATTTCAATGTTTGCTCGGGCAACACGCGCAACTCCGCTGCTCTCCCACAACAAGGACCTCCTTCGTTGAGTTATTTTTCGTAAGTTTGGATATTCCCATATTATGGTTGTTTTGTGATCTTAATGTTTTTTCCCTTTTTGTTGTTCCCCTGGGCTTCGGTGATCGACGTTCGGACAATGTTTGCGGAGGCATTTCCATCAGAGATTCCTTTCCAGACTTCCCTGGTACGTATTTAGTCTTGTTTTTAGTCTGCTTGATTCGTTCTGTTTCGTTTTATTTAGAATATACTGTGTTGTTCTCAGCCCAAGCGAAAGAGGGATTCCGAAGAACCCATGGGCGACTCGGGAGGATCCATCAAACGCATGCGGCCCTGTGATAAACCACGAGTATCAGAGTGGTTGGAGGAACTATTCAACATTGGTGCCGAGGCCGTGTCGAAATTCGGCTTTGACGATTCGGTTACTTTCGACGAGAATTTCTTCGATGCAGAGACCGTCGTATTGGAGAGGGAACCCCCTCTGGTTGAAATCGTTGATACCGATCGTTGCGTGAAAGTTCGTTTTGCGAATGAAATTCCCGAAGAGGTTTTGGAGGCACATCTTCGTCACCATGCTTCTGGGAGAAAGGGAATTTCCCCTGTTGTGCGCTATTGGTGTATGCGTGAGTTCAGCGAACTTTATCCCGGAGCTCCTTGCTTCGATTTTGATTTAGTGTAGCTGCTTCAATTTCGTTGGTTCGCTGTTTGATGTTCCTTATTATTATTAATTTTTTGATATATTTTGTTTTGTGTTCAATATATATATATATATATTTTAAATGTGATAGTGTTAGGTTATCTATTTTATGTTTGTTAAATATATGTGTATTTTATTTAATTTTATATTTCCCCCCTTTTTAATTAATTATATATATATATATATTTTTTTTTACATTTGTAGTTGCGCATAGAATTTATTAAAGAAAAGTGTTAACAATGTGTTTTGATGATTTGTTTCTCGCGCCTGACTTCCATTAATCCCTAATATTCCTGTCGCCATGATGCGTGTAAATCTAACATGGCTGCTCTTAAATGTCATCAGTAAAGTTATAGTGACGGGTCTTTAGTTTTGTTTGATATCGAAGTAATTTTTCGTCTGTCGCTCGTTTTTCCTTATTCTACCGCAATTAGAACATTTATTTATTAATATTGTTTTAAAGTGACAATAGTATAACTCGTGTGAATATACGTATATATATACATGTTTATGTTGTGTGTCACTTCAGTATGGCTAATGTTTTGTGATTCTTCGATTGCGTTATTTATTGTTTCGAGTAGTTTATTTTATAGAGTATTCGATAATATAAAACATATGCACTCACACATATATATATATATATATATATATACGTATTTATATGCATATCTCTCTTGCCCATGTAGTGTTCATACGAAATGAAATGTTAATTATTTATTTTATATTAATTTCTTTTAATAAGATAGAACACGCACACGCACACGTATATATGTATATATTTCTGGCAAAGTGATTTTCATTCAGATTCTTTAGTGATATAGTGTTGTGTATTTGAGGTTATGTGTCAATCATTTGATTTCATATATACATATATATCTTATATTGTGACAACATAGTATTGAAGGTTTTGTTTCTAGATTATTGTGCGTTTAATGTGTGTTTACATATTTGTGTTTGACGATAGAATTTCTGTATGCAATTCCTCAAGTCGTTGCGGTGTTAATTATTTTGAGCGTTTGGGCTATCGACAGGTTGTCGCTTAGTCCCAAGTGTTGCGTTGTGTGTTCTATTTCTTTTGTAGGTTATTAATAGTAGTTTTAGTTTAGAAAATAGATTATTTATATGTTTATATAGAGACATGCATGTTTCATAGCGTAGTTCTTATTTTATAACTCTTTACCGGAACGTAGGCTAAGTAGTTTAAGTATGTATCTTAGATTATCGATTTGAATCAATAATGTAGGAAGAGCATACATTAATAGTAGTTTAGTTTAGAATATGATTTATATATTTATATATAGACATGCATGTTTCGTAATGTAGTTCTTATTTTATAATTCTTTACCGGAACGTAGGCTAGTTTTAAGTATGTATCTTTAGATTATTTATTTGATAGAATGCGCACACATATATATATATGTTTCTGACAATGTAACCTTTATTTCTTTAAAAATACAATATTGTATGTTTTATGTATTCGTTAAACTATTAGTTTTTGACTTCATATATACTTATATTTCATAGATTGACAATATTGTATTGGAAGCACTGTCTCTAATATTTACTAATTTATTACATGTCTAACATATATGTTTATACTTGTATGTAACTCTCCAAGTTGATTGATTAAAATATATTTATATATACATGTATTTCTGGCGTTTCAATTATTTCCCTTTTGTAGTTATTCTTATTTCCCGGTTTATTTGTTTGGTTCGTAACTCGTTCAATCCATTAGCTGGTTTTATTTATTTTATTTTATACTGATTGGATTTATTAGTCGCCCTCGTTTCGTTAATCCTTCCTTTAGTTTCGTAGCCCCGTGTGTTCGTTTGTGCATTCAAATCCTTATTCGCGCGTTTTGTATAGAATAGTTTTCTTGTTCTTATTACGACGCGTGCGGAGCGCGGGACGTGACACCCCCGCCCTTGGAGTTCAAATTTCCAAAGGAAATTTGACTGATGGTGTCACTGAGTTCGCTCAAGGCGGACGTAGATGTCGTTTGTTGTTGAGTGACTACCGGTGTTATCGTCCTTCATTCCCAGGATGTTTACTGTTCCAGGGATGATTGTTTTTCCTGTCGCTCCTCTGGCCAATGTGTTTAAGACTGCAGTTTTTTCTGCCGGGAACATGACGTGGTCCCGTAGTGCGTCCAGGTCCTCTTGGGTATATATTCAGCTCATGGTCAATGACGATGGTGCTGAATATCGCCACGTTTGGCGCACGTCCGGGCGGAGTTTGTGTGGTGCGATTCCCTTGCCAAACGGGTAGCTCCGAGTAGCATTTTGTTGTATGTCGTACTTTTACTTGTACCGGAATGTATTTGACTATATGGACCGCTTCTCCTGCGATCAAATCCATGTGTCCTGGGTTTTGGTTATGGCGTATGCAAATTCGTCGGGCGGTAAGTTTGCCAAGCTTAAAGCATTCTCTATTAGTTTCTTCTGTGTGTTGCGTCTTTGTGTCAGTATGGTGTTGTCATTTCTCGAGTTTATCAGAAATAAGAATAACCTTTTATAGGAAAAGAAAAAAAAAATATTTTTTTTTTATTAAAATTTTTTTTTATATTTATATATATATTATTTTTCCTTCCCTCTTTCTTTCTTTTTCTCTTCTTTCTCCCCCCATTTTTCTTCTCCCCCTTTTTTATTGTTAAAACTTTTGTTTTATTTTAGGTTTTACGCATTTGTTATCAGTGAAAGCAAATATTATGAATACTACTTGAGTTATAATTATATACATATATGCGTAGCTATTGGTAAGTAATATAAATAAGATCTGTTTTACTGCTATAAATATATATATAAGTATATATTATCAATAGGAATATATATATTACAGATGTAGCTTGTCTTCGAGTATATATATATGTGCGTATAATTGGTGATTATGACGATTTACCTTGTAAGTTATTCGCATTATTAATCAAGTGAGTGTTAAAATATCGCCTACTTTATAATATGCATGTATATATATATATATATATGTCGGAGATGAAAGAACACCGGAGCCTTTGGAATTTTGGATAATCCCGCAACATTGTAACCTAGAGTCTACTATAGCTGTAATTGAACGATTGTAGTTATTCAACCCGATTGTAATTGTTCGAGAGTCGTGATAATGAGCTTGGGCTCGAGGCGACAGTCAGTCGCCGAACGTAGCCGCGGTCACGGGATGAACGCTTTGTCTAACAAAGGTATGGAGTAATTCTATAGCTCTCCTTAAAAGAAATATTCGTGGCGACACGCGACAGTAAACATTCCAACGGTTTATGTCCTGTGGCTCGCCACATGCAGACCCTATTCTTCGAGTAAGATGATTGCCAGATGTCGATGCGTCTCCGCAGTACATGTTCGGCTAGCTCGAGGGCTCGTTATAAATCTTAAGGTTTAGTTAACTAAAGTCCTTCAAACAGACAAACAGTCTTTGTCCCAACGACGGGAAGATAGGGGAGACATATTTTTCAACGAGCGGCGTCTCCCACTAGCAACTTTCCCTCGAGGGCGGCTAGCATCTTTTTCTAACCACCGATATGGAGATTGACCAATTAGCAGCAACGCCAATTTCCCTTACTTTCTGAACGAAGGCTTTTCTCGACGAATCCGATGATCTCGTGTCCTTAGACACACCCCATTATAGTTTTCCTCTGTGGCATGATCGGGACGGGAAAGACATTCTTTCTCGCGATCTCATTGATGAAAGGAGTAACTCTTTACGACCAGTGAATATTACGCGTCCGACTTAGATTTTGTGAGTACGTTCATCTATCATCCCGTCGACCGCGGATTCGTTATTGAACCTAGGATCATTGTCATTAGTTTCTCGAGCACCTAACTACCGCGGTTACTTGTCCGGTTCTATAATAATCGTATTTGCACTAGTCAATGTCTTCTCCATTGCATAACGACAACGTGTAACCCAAACGAAGATTCGTTTCACGCCCCTAACCCTAATTCTAATGTTAACCCGACATCAGAAGTGGGATCAGTGCCGGTTATAACAGTGCAAGAGCTTACGACCATCGTGCGCGAGTTAATTCCGTCGCTAGTGCAAAAATCGAGTGTGGAACCTAACAATTTTTCGACTCCGCTGCCTGGTGCGCAGCTACCAATCTGATTATGGAGAAAGATCCTTTACAAAGCAGTGCCCTGAATATAATTTCAATACCGAGTGTCGAATTGACTTCTACGTAGTGGAGGCGCTAACTGGTAGATCAAGCCATCCGGGTGAGTCGTTTCCATTTTACCCCGATTTCGGAGCCGAGTGTTCGCTAATTAAAGAATCCGTAGTCTTGAGAATTTCTGGCAAAAGAACGATTGATATAGTAGTAATGCGAGGAATGAGAAATATTGGTACTAAACGTATCGCTCAAATCTTGTCCGTTGCAGGTGTCGGTGGTTAGAGATAAACCTTTCATGTTCTCGCTGATAGTTATTTAACAATACGATATCGTGATTACTCGTTAAATTTTAAGCCAAGATTTTGACATAATATTACACAAAATAGCCTCGCTATGTGTAAAACAAAAATAATTAATGCCTGTAATAAAACCGCTGAAAACGAGATCGATGTTAATGAAGTTGACAATGAGGTACGTGGTAGCGATAAAAGTCGATTAATCTTTCTTTTCGAAAATTCAGAGATTCATCCGTTACGGGTTCCCTACGTACTCGTACAAAAAAATACAGGCCAGTTAGAAGTACAATTAATTGATCCTAACATCGCCGTACAAGGAGTCCTAATAGACTTCGCGAGCGCAGAATAGTACGTGATAGAACAAGCGACTTAATTACAGCCAAAAATCATAAAGCCTAGTAATTCACCGTTCGCGAGCCCTGTGTTACTCGTGAAGACGAACAATGGTTCAGATAGATGATAGGTAGATTTTCGAGAACTAAATAAATATACGGTCGCGGATCGGTATCCTTTACCCCTCATTGCGGATCAAGTCGCGAGATTGCAAAAGCGAGATATTTTATTATTCTGGACATGGCCGGCGGGTTTCTCCAAATCCCTGTTCATCCTAATTCTAGGAAGTATACAGCATTGATTACCCTCGATGAACAATTTGGATAATAAGTTGTTGTTTTCTTCGAATTCTTTTGTGCCTTTGTTCGATCCATTCGATGTCCTTTATTTGCATAACATAAGTGCGTGCGCGTTTAATGTTTCTTCCGGAAGTCATTTTCGGGACGGCGATACTATGCTGACTCCGTCGAAAATGGGGATTCTTATATTTTCGGACAACCCTAATAATTTTGCAACTCATACTTGTCTAAATATTCTAATATTTATGTTCTTTCTTGCTACAATTTTGTAAACCATCAAAGCGTTTACTACGGAAACCCCCAGGAGTAGTCGCGTGCCAAGTCTTCTGTAGCATTTGACCCTTTTTAATTGCGGTGACATAAGAAATCATTTGGTCGGAGTGATCTGTACTACACTTTCCTTCGTTCCATTCAGCAGCGGCTGCTGATTTCGAGGTTGCGAACAAACGAAACGAGAGATCATTCTTGAGATTCCTTTGAAAACACGTATAACAGCCAACGTGCCATTCTTACGTTGTCGTCTATTTGGATGATCCCCTAATTATTGCCGACTCGATAGATCAAGCTCTAAAAGTATTGCACACCGTACTAGATACCCTTGTAAAAGCCGGATTCTCCTTTAACTTTTCAAAATGTTCCTTTCTAAAGGCATCGGTACTCTATTTGGAATATGTAATTTACGACGGAGAAGTTCGTCCCAATCCGGGTAAAATGCACGCCTTGAGTTCTTTACCTGCGTCAACGACCGTCACACAGCTCAGGCAGTTCATGGGTTTAGCCCTTTATTTCCGAAAATTCGTCCCTAAATTTTCACGGGTAATGAAACCCTTGTATGCGCTTACTTCCGATAATAAAAACATGACTTGGACAGATAGGCATGGAAAAATAAGGCAAAAGGTAATTTCCGCCCTGACCGACGCGCCGGTGTTAATGGTATTTGACCCGAACTACCCGATAGAACTTCGTATCGACGCTAGTTCGGATGGATATGAGGTTATTTTAATGCACAAGATTGAAGGTAAAAATAGAGTAATAGAATATTACAGTATAAGAAGTAGCCCTGCGGAATCTAGGTATCATTCTTACGAACTAGAAACGTTAGCAGTTGTGAACGCCGTCAAGCATTTCCGTCATTATCTCCACGGACGAGAATTTCTTGTCGTCTCCGATTGTAATCCTTTGAAGGCATCCAGTAGTAAGGTAAATTTAAATGACAGGGTTTACAGGTGGTGGGCTTACTTACAAACTTTTACTTTTGACATTCTGTACCGGGAAGGTAAACGAATGGCCCACGTAAATTTTGTCTCGCGAAATCCCGTAGACTTGGATCAACGAAGTCATAGAGAAGGAAATCAATCTGACCGAAATCTCCGAAGACTAGCTATTAGTGGAATAACGTCGCGACTCCCAAATTTCTGGGATCGTCAATAAATTACAGAATGAAGAGCTCGCGGAAGACGTCGCGAATACGTATGAGTTACGGTCCGGTACCCTTCATCGTAAAATACAGAGAAAAGGCAGAACTCTCTGCTTGTCCATTGTCCCCAGAGGTTTTAGATGATCTGTTATTAACCATGTGCAACAGTCAATTATGCACTTAGGTTGGGATAAAACGCTTGAGAAACTGTGCGAGTGTTACTGGTTCGAAGGAATGGCGGAGTATGTTCGCCAATTCGTAGAGAACTGTCACGCTTGTCAAGTTTCGAAGGCCAGTTCAGGTAAAATACAAGCTGAATTACATCCTATACCTAAGACCAGCATACCTTGGCATACAGTTCACGTGGACATAACGGGCAAACTAAGCGGTAAAAGTGGTTCGAAAGAGTATGTCATTGTTTTGGTCGACGTCTTCACTAAATTCGCATATCTGCATCATACTCGTAAAGTAGATTTCCTTAGTACCGTTAAAGCACTTAAGTACTATATTTTTATTCGGCAGTCCCTGCCGGATAATAGCGGATCAGGGAAGATGTTTTACGGGCAAAGAATTTCCAGACTTTTGTCAAGATAAATACATTAAATTCCATTTAATTGCGACCGGAGCTAGTAGGGCCAACGGACAGGTAGAGCGTATTATGAGTACGCTAAAAAAAAACATGTTCACAACGATAGAAACCAACTGGCGGTCCTGGCAAGACGCGGTCGGGGAAATACAACTGGCCTTAAATTGTACCACCAACCGCGTGACTAAGTCAAGCCCGTTGGAACTACTAATCGGTAAAACAGCGAGACCCTACGGCTTATCCCTACCCGACAATATCGAAGAAAGAGAAGTAAATATCTCCCATATAAGACAGCAGGCGATAAAGAATATAGAAGCAAGCGCCAAATACGATAAGGATAGGTTCGACGAAAACAAAGCTAAAATAGTTAGGTTCAACCTTGGCGATTTCGTATTACGCAAAAACGAGGAAAGAAACCAGACGAAGTTAGATCCGAAATTCAGGGGTCCATTCGTAATAGCAGAGACTTTGGAAGGAGATAGATATACCCTAAAAACCTTAGACGGCAAACGATCATATAAGGACAGACACGACAGACTGAGAAAAATGCCAGAAGGTTGCGTCCCTGCTGAGTTAGACGTCTGCGGTGATGACAACGGCGGTGATAATAACGATGCAAGTACACGGACCTCAGAGGATCATTAACACTGCGTTGTGGTCATAGTAATACACCGAGTGGTTTTATATGCTTTTTGTTGTAAACCGTTGAGTGGGTTTACGTGCTTTTTGTTGTAAACCGTTGAGTGGGTTTACGTGCCTTTTGTTGTAAACCGTTGAGTGGGTTTACGTGCCTTTTGTTGTAAACCGTTGAGTGGGTTTACGTGCTTTTTGTTTTAAACCGTTGAGTGGGTTTACGTGCTTTTTGTTGTAAACCGTTGAGTGGGTTTACGTGCTTTTTGTTGTAACCCGTTGAGTGGGTTGATGTGCTTTCTGTTGTAACCCGTTGAGTGGGTTGATGTGCTTTTTGTTGTAACACGTTGAGTGGGTTGATGTGCTTTTGGTTGTAACCCGTTGAGTGGGTTTATGTACTTTCTGGGTGTAATGCACCCAACGTGGCAATATGATCCAACAAACTGAGGTTCACCAGTGTACGAAATCGAAAATGATCTGTTGTGTCATTACGGTCTGACTGGCGACTCACAGAACGCATCTAACACTTTGAATACAAATTACAACATTACAAATTCCTATTATCTTTTATTTTTCTGTTGTCAAACCTCCGAACGAAACTTTGTTATTGCACTGGACCCTTGACTTACTTGGACATTTAGTTAAATCGTAAATAATGTCAGTTGAATCTAATGTAAGAAAACACGATATTTTAGTTACACACGAGGACGTGTGATAGTCAGGAAGGCCGTGTCGGAGATGAAAGAACACCGGAGCCTTTGGAATTTTGGATAATCCCGCAACATTGTAACCTAGAGTCTACTATAGCTGTAATTGAACGATTGTAGTTATTCAACCCGATTGTAATTGTTCGAGAGTCGTGATAATGAGCTTGGGCTCGAGGCGACAGTCAGTCGCCGAACGTAGCCGCGGTCACGGGATGAACGCTTTGTCTAACAAAGGTATGGAGTAATTCTATAGCTCTCCTTAAAAGAAATATTCGTGGCGACACGCGACAGTAAACATTCCAACGGTTTATGTCCTGTGGCTCGCCACATGCAGACCCTATTCTTCGAGTAAGATGATTGCCAGATGTCGATGCGTCTCCGCAGTACATGTTCGGCTAGCTCGAGGGCTCGTTATAAATCTTAAGGTTTAGTTAACTAAAGTCCTTCAAACAGACAAACAGTCTTTGTCCCAACGACGGGAAGATAGGGGAGACATATTTTTCAACGAGCGGCGTCTCCCACTAGCAACTTTCCCTCGAGGGCGGCTAGCATCTTTTTCTAACCACCGATATGGAGATTGACCAATTAGCAGCAACGCCAATTTCCCTTACTTTCTGAACGAAGGCTTTTCTCGACGAATCCGATGATCTCGTGTCCTTAGACACACCCCATTATAGTTTTCCTCTGTGGCATGATCGGGACGGGAAAGACATTCTTTCTCGCGATCTCATTGATGAAAGGAGTAACTCTTTACGACCAGTGAATATTACGCGTCCGACTTAGATTTTGTGAGTACGTTCATCTATCATCCCGTCGACCGCGGATTCGTTATTGAACCTAGGATCATTGTCATTAGTTTCTCGAGCACCTAACTACCGCGGTTACTTGTCCGGTTCTATAATAATCGTATTTGCACTAGTCAATGTCTTCTCCATTGCATAACGACAACGTGTAACCCAAACGAAGATTCGTTTCACGCCCCTAACCCTAATTCTAATGTTAACCCGACATATATATATATATATTGGTAAGTATAGGTGGAAATTATATGTATAAATATTATTTATTTACAGGTGGATAGCAGAAGTATTTGCGGTGCGGATTGCTATTCCTTGAACTAAAAAAAAATTCTTTCGATGTCAGTCAGATTATTATAAACGATCATGCATGGGAGGATTTTCTGCAGAGATTCAAAATGCTCTCTGGATTCCTTGTGAAACGTCTGGACAACACCTACATGTTCCTCCATCCGTCGTTCAGAGAATGGTTGATGAATTCGCCATCAGTTCTGTACACACATACAAAAATAGTTAATATATATATATATATTATATTTTTTTTTTATATATATATATGTTTCATTCGGACCTGTTCCTTGTATGAATACTGTATCTCTGTATATAATATAATATATATAAATATATAATATGTTATGATTATGTTAGTTGTTATTTATTATATGTATTTTCCTTAACTCTCTCCCCTTTTTTTTCTTGTTTTTTTTTTTTTTTTTTTTTTTTTTTAGTACCTAACATTGCTATTACGATGCTGTATTACATTGTATTGGCCATTATTTGTATGTGCGCGCGACGAATTTTTCAACATGGCCGCTCGCGTGTATCTTTGGTATGGCGTTGGTTTAATGTCAACAGTAGCGTGTCGTTGAAATAGTTAATTAATTGTTAATCACTATAATTTTACTTAGTAGTGTTTTTGTAATATTGTTTTGTGTTTCATGATATTGTGTGTGTCAATACCGTGTGCTACCTTAATGTGATAGCATGGATTGTATTGTTATCGAATTTCGATAGTCATTGTTTTGATTATACGTGACTTGCATTTATATAAGTCTTGTTTAATTTAGTTAATGTTTTTTGTGTATTGTGTTACCAGATATTTTGTGTAGCGTAACTTTATTCTTTTGCACCGAGTTCAGTCATGTTGTTAATATTTAGTTAGTCTATCTTGATTAATTTCTAACCTATTCCTGTGTTTATTAACCTTTCTTATTGTCCCTATTAATTTATTATTGCATGTACTTGCTATTTGCTATTATTTTGTGTATGATATGAATTGGTTTCTTTATTAGTGATTAAAATCTACTTGTTAGATTACCATTGTCTGTAATTCTTCAGATTCTACTCTTTCGATGCTGCATCACTTACCTGGATCGTTCCCGCAACATCATCCGATTCTTTGATATGCCTTGGATACTTACTACGGCTGCCTTCTACTACGGCTGCCTTCTACTACGGCTGCCTTCAATCGTCTTATATCTGTGGTCATAAAGGTGGTGTTTAATTTATTTAATTTAATATATATATATAATGCATTGTATGTGCGACCGCTATTGTGCATTACAAATTAACATCACAATACTACGTAGATTAATACATAACCAAATATCCCTTTACTCCGGTTACATTTATTACTAACTCTCAATTAATCTATCTTGATTATTTTCTAACCGCTTTCTATACTTTATCAACTATTTTATTTCTTCTTGTTAATCTGCGAAATTCATGCATGTACGCTTCCTTGTATGGTGATTAATTGTTCATGAGGTAAGTTGCACTTTCACTGTTTTAGTTATTCGTTGAACTAGCTCGTTTCACATTCAAACAGTAATTGGAGCACTTGTAATAAACTTCTTTTCTTTTCAGGTTTCCGCCATCTGTGTTGTTCGATGAACAGTGCAATGCTTCCACAGTATTGTTATAACATTTAGTACTGTTGTATTTTGCATTAACGCAATTGAAGTTAATTGGTTCATTTATTTTTCAGCTGGCTGTTGTACATGGTGTTTCGCAAACAGAGATCCATAACCTATTTTGCACGTAAACCTTCTCGTATGATGATTACTTGTTCACAAGGTAACTTTCACTTTCACTCTTTTAATTTTATTGAATCAACACGTTGTATATTCAAACAATAATTGGAGTACACATGATAATTTTCCTTTTTTTTTCTTTTTTAGGTTTTCGCTATCTGTATTATTCGACGAACAGTGTCACACTTCCTTTTGATTTATCCACAATATAGTTATAACACTTAGTAACCTCGTATTTTGCACTGAGACAATTGAGACTAATTTATTCACTTATTTTAGGTAGCTGTCATACATTATGTTCCACGAACAACGATCCATAACCTATACTTGCACGTACACTTTCTTGTATGTTGATCACTTGTTCACAAAGTAACTTTCACTTTCACTAGTTAATTGTTCATTGAGTTAACACGTTTTATATTTAAGCAATAATTGAAACACATATAATAATTTTCCCTTTTTCCTTTTAGGTGTTCGATATCTGTATTATTCGACGAACAGCACTACAACATACACTACTGCACTACGTTGCCCACTGAAATCACTTTATTCATTGTTTATTTCGATTATGCGCTAGTTTTAGCTTGTTTAAGTGCACCGTTCGCGGAATCCCTTTTACTTCAATCTTGACGTTTTGTTCTGCAGGATTTCTAGCACTTTGTGTCGTCTAATATATTGATGGGAGAATTTTCCTTACTAGGTTCTTTTAATAGATATATCGAGTCTCCTGTTTTAAAATCTTGAAGGTTGATTCGTCGATTGTTGGTCTTAGTTTGGACTTTATCAAATTTTCTCTTGCCATTCGTCGTACAGTGTTAATTTTATTGAACAGATCTTTGAGATATTCTGCGCATGTTGGTTCCGTGTTCTCTTCGATTGTTACTTCACCATTAGGTTCTTTGGCTAGATGTCCGAAACTAATTCGTGCGGGGAGAATTTCGTTCCTTTCCTTCATTTTAGTTTTTATTTTGCGCCAAGACGCAGGTTTACTGACATTGATCCAATTACCCAATTGCTTGCTAATAGCATTCAAGATACAAATTTTTGAAAGTGCGGCAGCCATATTAACCCAAAAATATTTTGTATATAGTATAGTGTGATACCATCTATATTTTCCTAGGGAAATCATAAGATCAGCACTACCTACTATGTTACCTACGTCAAATATTAGATGTAGTAACCAATAAAGTATTTTTAATCCAATTATAATCCAATGGCTAGCGTATTTATTCAAGTTTTTAGATATATCTTCGACTGGTGATTCCCTATTTTCTCCCTTTTGATTTCTTCGAGCTCGTTGAACTTGTGTTTCTTCAGCTTGAAAATGTTTAGAATCCTTTTCCTTAGTTACCCCTTTTTCTTCTTTATTTACTTTATTCACAACACCTTTATTTTCCCCTACCTTTTCAGGATGAATAGTTTCACTGGAAGTGCTTATTGTAATTAAATTATTATTTATTTGTAAGGAACGTTTAGGAATATTTTTGGTAGATTTGGAATTATTCTTTGAATTTTTATTACAAACCTTTTTGCTTATAGATTCTGTTTTGGATTTATGGATAGCTATATTTTTATTCTCTATAGTGTGATCTTCCTTGCAATTTAATGATTTGGCTTTGAGTTCGATAAAGTTTCCTTCTGATGGTTTTATAGAAGTTTTTGAGTGAGATGCACTCGCTATCTCTTTTCCTATTATGGTTGAAACATTCACGAAATTCGTGGAGTCTTGCTTTTGTATCTTTGCCAAGTCGAACGTGGAGAGGCAATTTGCACTTCCCAGCGGGTCCAATATCTCTGTGATGTTAGGCAGTGGATAAGCATTGCCTGTCGTCTCGTCGTTCAATTTCCTAGTTTCTGCTTCGTCTGAAAGTTCTTTGGCACTAATATTATTTATCTTGTTTGGTAACTCAGGAAATTTCTCACTCATGATCCTGTCTATGGCACCGTGCGTCCTCTTATTATTTAACGTGACATTATCCCTTATCACAGCAACGGAATGGTGTTTGCATTGAAAAGTTGATTGATTGAAATGATCAGCATCTCTCTTTTGATTTAGATCTCTATCGAGGTATTTATTTATGCGTTTTTCTTCCCAAGTTATTGCTCTTGTTTCTTTCCTGACATTTTCTTCTATTCCCGGGTTGTTTAGATGTTTCCGCGACGGCGGTACAAATCTCCAGTTCTGGCGGTTGTTTACAGTATAAATACTATTGTATGGTGGATGAACGTTGTTTTGGTTATAATTATCCGAAGGTGTCGGATGTCGGTATCGAATTCTATTTTTCACTTGTTTTAATTCTCGTGTTGCTTTCACGGCTTGGCGGTACGCATCGTCCAAGGATTGGTATCCTGCTATCTTTACTCGTAAATACACCTCGTTTGGGAGCCCCTTAACGAAAGCTTCCCTCGTGTCTCGATCTATCCTATCTTGAAATACGGTGCCGTACTCGCATTTTTCCCCGTTCATTATCGCCAGTCTGAGATCTTTGACGCGATCTACGTAGTCCAAAATATCTTCTCCCGGTCGTTGAAATATTGTAGCTAATTCCCCTTTATATTCGTTAACCGTTTTTCCCGGATCGAACATATCTTTTAATTTATTCCCGAAATCGTTTAAACTTATTATTTCTGTGTCTTCTATGGCGAGAAATGCGTGTCCGCGAAGTTTATTCGTTAATAATTTTACTAACTGAGATTCTTGATGCTTAGGAACCATGTTTCGTGCGCGCTCGCATGCTTTTAAAAATCGAAATACCGAGGGTCGATGTCCGTCGAACACTGGTACTGTCTCTATGGCATCTTTTAACTTAATTGATTGGGGATTAACTTCTATCGGTATTATCGCTTGGGAAATTATCGGCGATGATACGGGTGTCTTGCTTTCTTTTTTTATTTTCAGTGAACGCACATCGTCTTGTAATTTATTCATTGTTGTACTCATGTCGCGAAAATTCGCATCCCATGCTTTAAGTTTTTCCGATAACATCAAGATCGTGTCTTTGTCCAACGATTCTAATTTAGTCGACATTATTTCTTAGGTATATATTTTATCGATAATCGTAACAACTTTAATCCTTTCTGAAGCGAATCGTTTAAACCAACTTTAATCCTCCGTGGAGCGTATCCCACCGCTACCACCAAAAATTTACTACTCTAAATGTTACGTATTAATTTGTTTGTTTAAATCGATCAAATCCTAAGTTTAAATTTTACTGAAAATTTTTTTTTTTTTTTTTTTATAGTTTGAGTTTGTATTTAATCTGAAGGGAAATAAATTGAAATGATATTTCTGTGTATTTAATACTGATTTAGATTTCTAATTAATACGGTAGTTGCTGCCACCAGAAATAGTCTAAGGACTATTTCAAAATATTTTACTTTTATTATTTTCTTTTACGTTTAATGGGTAGCGTTAACTGACGCTTAATGCAACTGGTAAATGAATTTCACTTTTCGGCTAACCTGCTATGCGCAGGGATACTAGCACGGGAGAGGATTAAAGCTGGGTACAATGAATATTTTTCCTCGTTGAACGGATTTTTATTTCGACGTAGAATTGCTTAGGTTATTGTATATATATTTTATTAGCTGGATATTTATATTTTAGCGTTGCTGGATTGGATAGGAACGTAAGATTTTTCGTTGTTTTATATAAATTTATTTTTACGTTTGACTTCTTCTTCTCTTTTAATTTCGCTGTAGTAGTTTGCCGTTAGAACCGAAACTCAATTCATTTACTACGATGGATTCTGTTACCACGATTTTCTTGCCTTTTGAGTTTAATAATCGAGGATGATTCTAACGATCCTCTCTGCGTGGAACTCGTGTGATTTCGCAAGCCTTGCCCAAAGACGGGTAATATTTTACCAACAGTGGGAGGAGGAATGCAAAGATCGATGGCTGTTTTCGATAATCGAAAACACCGTTTGCACAAGCCAACGCAGCGAACGATCTTTTGGTTAAATTTTCGAAGGGAAATTGTTCTGTTATTTCTCTCTTACAGTCGCATGCAATGATGGCAAGAATATCGGTTAATAGCAATGCCGGTATTGTTCTTAATTTTCGATCGATTCCGACGATGTATTTAATAGTCCTTTCTGTGCGGGACTTGTGTGATTTCGCAAGCCTTGCCCAAAGACGGGTAATATTTTACCAACAGTGGGAGGAGGAATGCGAAGATCAGCGGATGTTTCAGTAGCTGAAAACACCGTTCGCACAAGCCGACACAGCGGACAACTCCTTTGTTTAAAGTTTAAACAATGATTCTATCTTCAAAACCGTTCACGAAAATAAAACGAGATCAATGACAGGAAGTTCTAATTCAATTCTCGAGGGCAACGAGATTATCAGAGAAGAAGGAAATTTTCAAAATTAATTTTCTTACCTTGAGGAGTAGGTGCTGTCTGGTGCCATTACCTCAGCCGCTCCGGTTGTCGTCGTAGTTTTTGTTGGGTTTATTATTTGAACTCGAATATAGTTTATTATCAACTCTTACTTTATTTATCTATTTTAATACAGACTGAGCAATTTACTAACTGGATTAATACCGCAATTACAATGCGCGTTTGTGTCTAAACGATGAAATGAGGACTTCAAAGATAAAATTTTCTTTCTCCTTAGTCGCGACTCTCTTTTCTTTACCGAAAAACTAAAGACCCCGAAACGCAAAATACAATACAAAATTTCTAAACGCAGTGATGAACGCAAAGAATAATGAGCCGTAATAACAAACGATCGCAAGAATTATGAACAAACTAATGAACGCTGCGCTATGTTGCTACGCTTATTTATAATGCCATCCCCCACGGGGTGGTGGTCCGCTGGGGGTACGCTTCCGTGGGAATCGGGATGTTGCAGTTTGGGCTTCTTGGAATCGTACGTGACAAAATGTAAATTCCGTATTTCGACTTAGTTTCTATCAGTCCTGTGTTTCCGCTGAGCTAGCGTCTAGGAGATTTGAAGCATTCCACGCTGATCTAGTCCGTTCCGCGAGAAACTTCCACGTGCTGTACCGTGGGAATTACCGGTGTTTCTTCGGCGCGTGGAAGGGCTGGTGGCTGCAGCATCATTATCATTTCAATGTTTGCTCGGGCAACACGCGCAACTCCGCTGCTCTCCCACAACAAGGACCTCCTTCGTTGAGTTATTTTTCGTAAGTTTGGATATTCCCATATTATGGTTGTTTTGTGATCTTAATGTTTTTTCCCTTTTTGTTGTTCCCCTGGGCTTCGGTGATCGACGTTCGGACAATGTTTGCGGAGGCATTTCCATCAGAGATTCCTTTCCAGACTTCCCTGGTACGTATTTAGTCTTGTTTTTAGTCTGCTTGATTCGTTCTGTTTCGTTTTATTTAGAATATACTGTGTTGTTCTCAGCCCAAGCGAAAGAGGGATTCCGAAGAACCCATGGGCGACTCGGGAGGATCCATCAAACGCATGCGGCCCTGTGATAAACCACGAGTATCAGAGTGGTTGGAGGAACTATTCAACATTGGTGCCGAGGCCGTGTCGAAATTCGGCTTTGACGATTCGGTTACTTTCGACGAGAATTTCTTCGATGCAGAGACCGTCGTATTGGAGAGGGAACCCCCTCTGGTTGAAATCGTTGATACCGATCGTTGCGTGAAAGTTCGTTTTGCGAATGAAATTCCCGAAGAGGTTTTGGAGGCACATCTTCGTCACCATGCTTCTGGGAGAAAGGGAATTTCCCCTGTTGTGCGCTATTGGTGTATGCGTGAGTTCAGCGAACTTTATCCCGGAGCTCCTTGCTTCGATTTTGATTTAGTGTAGCTGCTTCAATTTCGTTGGTTCGCTGTTTGATGTTCCTTATTATTATTAATTTTTTGATATATTTTGTTTTGTGTTCAATATATATATATATATATTTTAAATGTGATAGTGTTAGGTTATCTATTTTATGTTTGTTAAATATATGTGTATTTTATTTAATTTTATATTTCCCCCCTTTTTAATTAATTATATATATATATATATTTTTTTTTTACATTTGTAGTTGCGCATAGAATTTATTAAAGAAAAGTGTTAACAATGTGTTTTGATGATTTGTTTCTCGCGCCTGACTTCCATTAATCCCTAATATTCCTGTCGCCATGATGCGTGTAAATCTAACATGGCTGCTCATAAATGTCATCAGTAAAGTTATAGTGACGGGTCTTTAGTTTTGTTTGATATCGAAGTAATTTTTCGTCTGTCGCTCGTTTTTCCTTATTCTACCGCAATTAGAACATTTATTTATTAATATTGTTTTAAAGTGACAATAGTATAACTCGTGTGAATATACGTATATATATACATGTTTATGTTGTGTGTCACTTCAGTATGGCTAATGTTTTGTGATTCTTCGATTGCGTTATTTATTGTTTCGAGTAGTTTATTTTATAGAGTATTCGATAATATAAAACATATGCACTCACACATATATATATATATATATATATATACGTATTTATATGCATATCTCTCTTGCCCATGTAGTGTTCATACGAAATGAAATGTTAATTATTTATTTTATATTAATTTCTTTTAATAAGATAGAACACGCACACGCACACGTATATATGTATATATTTCTGGCAAAGTGATTTTCATTCAGATTCTTTAGTGATATAGTGTTGTGTATTTGAGGTTATGTGTCAATCATTTGATTTCATATATACATATATATCTTATATTGTGACAACATAGTATTGAAGGTTTTGTTTCTAGATTATTGTGCGTTTAATGTGTGTTTACATATTTGTGTTTGACGATAGAATTTCTGTATGCAATTCCTCAAGTCGTTGCGGTGTTAATTATTTTGAGCGTTTGGGCTATCGACAGGTTGTCGCTTAGTCCCAAGTGTTGCGTTGTGTGTTCTATTTCTTTTGTAGGTTATTAATAGTAGTTTTAGTTTAGAAAATAGATTATTTATATGTTTATATAGAGACATGCATGTTTCATAGCGTAGTTCTTATTTTATAACTCTTTACCGGAACGTAGGCTAAGTAGTTTAAGTATGTATCTTAGATTATCGATTTGAATCAATAATGTAGGAAGAGCATACATTAATAGTAGTTTAGTTTAGAATATGATTTATATATTTATATATAGACATGCATGTTTCGTAATGTAGTTCTTATTTTATAATTCTTTACCGGAACGTAGGCTAGTTTTAAGTATGTATCTTTAGATTATTTATTTGATAGAATGCGCACACATATATATATATGTTTCTGACAATGTAACCTTTATTTCTTTAAAAATACAATATTGTATGTTTTATGTATTCGTTAAACTATTAGTTTTTGACTTCATATATACTTATATTTCATAGATTGACGATATTGTATTGGAAGCACTGTCTCTAATATTTACTAATTTATTACATGTCTAACATATATGTTTATACTTGTATGTAACTCTCCAAGTTGATTGATTAAAATATATTTATATATACATGTATTTCTGGCGTTTCAATTATTTCCCTTTTGTAGTTATTCTTATTTCCCGGTTTATTTGTTTGGTTCGTAACTCGTTCAATCCATTAGCTGGTTTTATTTATTTTATTTTATACTGATTGGATTTATTAGTCGCCCTCGTTTCGTTAATCCTTCCTTTAGTTTCGTAGCCCCGTGTGTTCGTTTGTGCATTCAAATCCTTATTCGCGCGTTTTGTATAGAATAGTTTTCTTGTTCTTATTACGACGCGTGCGGAGCGCGGGACGTGACACCCCCGCCCTTGGAGTTCAAATTTCCAAAGGAAATTTGACTGATGGTGTCACTGAGTTCGCTCAAGGCGGACGTAGATGTCGTTTGTTGTTGAGTGACTACCGGTGTTATCGTCCTTCATTCCCAGGATGTTTACTGTTCCAGGGATGATTGTTTTTCCTGTCGCTCCTCTGGCCAATGTGTTTAAGACTGCAGTTTTTTCTGCCGGGAACATGACGTGGTCCCGTAGTGCGTCCAGGTCCTCTTGGGTATATATTCAGCTCATGGTCAATGACGATGGTGCTGAATATCGCCACGTTTGGCGCACGTCCGGGCGGAGTTTGTGTGGTGCGATTCCCTTGCCAAACGGGTAGCTCCGAGTAGCATTTTGTTGTATGTCGTACTTTTACTTGTACCGGAATGTATTTGACTATATGGACCGCTTCTCCTGCGATCAAATCCATGTGTCCTGGGTTTTGGTTATGGCGTATGCAAATTCGTCGGGCGGTAAGTTTGCCAAGCTTAAAGCATTCTCTATTAGTTTCTTCTGTGTGTTGCGTCTTTGTGTCAGTATGGTGTTGTCATTTCTCGAGTTTATCAGAAATAAGAATAACCTTTTATAGGAAAAGAAAAAAAAAATATTTTTTTTTATTAAAATTTTTTTTTATATTTATATATATATTATTTTTCCTTCCCTCTTTCTTTCTTTTTCTCTTCTTTCTCCCCCCATTTTTCTTCTCCCCCTTTTTTATTGTTAAAACTTTTGTTTTATTTTAGGTTTTACGCATTTGTTATCAGTGAAAGCAAATATTATGAATACTACTTGAGTTATAATTATATACATATATGCGTAGCTATTGGTAAGTAATATAAATAAGATCTGTTTTACTGCTATAAATATATATATAAGTATATATTATCAATAGGAATATATATATTACAGATGTAGCTTGTCTTCGAGTATATATATATGTGCGTATAATTGGTGATTATGACGATTTACCTTGTAAGTTATTCGCATTATTAATCAAGTGAGTGTTAAAATATCGCCTACTTTATAATATGCATGTATATATATATATATATATATATATATATATATATATATATTGGTAAGTATAGGTGGAAATTATATGTATAAATATTATTTATTTACAGGTGGATAGCAGAAGTATTTGCGGTGCGGATTGCTATTCCTTGAACTAAAAAAAAATTCTTTCGATGTCAGTCAGATTATTATAAACGATCATGCATGGGAGGATTTTCTGCAGAGATTCAAAATGCTCTCTGGATTCCTTGTGAAACGTCTGGACAACACCTACATGTTCCTCCATCCGTCGTTCAGAGAATGGTTGATGAATTCGCCATCAGTTCTGTACACACATACAAAAATAGTTAATATATATATATATATTATATTTTTTTTTTATATATATATATGTTTCATTCGGACCTGTTCCTTGTATGAATACTGTATCTCTGTATATAATATAATATATATAATATGTTATGATTATGTTAGTTGTTATTTATTATATGTATTTTCCTTAACTCTCTCCCCTTTTTTTTCTTGTTGTTTTTTTTTTTTTTTTTTTTTTTTAGTACCTAACATTGCTATTACGATGCTGTATTACATTGTATTGGCCATTATTTGTATGTGCGCGCGACGAATTTTTCAACATGGCCGCTCGCGTGTATCTTTGGTATGGCGTTGGTTTAATGTCAACAGTAGCGTGTCGTTGAAATAGTTAATTAATTGTTAATCACTATAATTTTACTTAGTAGTGTTTTTGTAATATTGTTTTGTGTTTCATGATATTGTGTGTGTCAATACCGTGTGCTACCTTAATGTGATAGCATGGATTGTATTGTTATCGAATTTCGATAGTCATTGTTTTGATTATACGTGACTTGCATTTATATAAGTCTTGTTTAATTTAGTTAATGTTTTTTGTGTATTGTGTTACCAGATATTTTGTGTAGCGTAACTTTATTCTTTTGCACCGAGTTCAGTCATGTTGTTAATATTTAGTTAGTCTATCTTGATTAATTTCTAACCTATTCCTGTGTTTATTAACCTTTCTTATTGTCCCTATTAATTTATTATTGCATGTACTTGCTATTTGCTATTATTTTGTGTATGATATGAATTGGTTTCTTTATTAGTGATTAAAATCTACTTGTTAGATTACCATTGTCTGTAATTCTTCAGATTCTACTCTTTCGATGCTGCATCACTTACCTGGATCGTTCCCGCAACATCATCCGATTCTTTGATATGCCTTGGATACTTACTACGGCTGCCTTCTACTACGGCTACCTTCAATCGTCTTATATCTGTGGTCATAAAGGTGGTGTTTAATTTATTTAATTTAATATATATATATAATGCATTGTATGTGCGACCGCTATTGTGCATTACAAATTAACATCACAATACTACGTAGATTAATACATAACCAAATATCCCTTTACTCCGGTTACATTTATTACTAACTCTCAATTAATCTATCTTGATTATTTTCTAACCGCTTTCTATACTTTATCAACTATTTTATTTCTTCTTGTTAATCTGCGAAATTCATGCATGTACGCTTCCTTGTATGGTGATTAATTGTTCATGAGGTAAGTTGCACTTTCACTGTTTTAGTTATTCGTTGAACTAGCTCGTTTCACATTCAAACAATAATTGGAGCACTTGTAATAAACTTCTTTTCTTTTCAGGTTTCCGCCATCTGTGTTGTTCGATGAACAGTGCAATGCTTTCACAGTATTGTTATAACATTTAGTACTGTTGTATTTTGCATTAACGCAATTGAAGTTAATTGGTTCATTTATTTTTCAGCTGGCTGTTGTACATGGTGTTTCGCAAACAGAGATCCATAACCTATTTTGCACGTAAACCTTCTCGTATGATGATTACTTGTTCACAAGGTAACTTTCACTTTCACTCTTTTAATTTTATTGAATCAACACGTTGTATATTCAAACAATAATTGGAGTACACATGATAATTTTCCTTTTTTTTTCTTTTTTAGGTTTTCGCTATCTGTATTATTCGACGAACAGTGTCACACTTCCTTTTGATTTATCCACAATATAGTTATAACACTTAGTAACCTCGTATTTTGCACTGAGACAATTGAGACTAATTTATTCACTTATTTTAGGTAGCTGTCATACATTATGTTCCACGAACAACGATCCATAACCTATACTTGCACGTACACTTTCTTGTATGTTGATCACTTGTTCACAAAGTAACTTTCACTTTCACTAGTTAATTGTTCATTGAGTTAACACGTTTTATATTTAAGCAATAATTGAAACACATATAATAATTTTCCCTTTTTCCTTTTAGGTGTTCGATATCTGTATTATTCGACGAACAGCACTACAACATACACTACTGCACTACGTTGCCCACTGAAATCACTTTATTCATTGTTTATTTCGATTATGCGCTAGTTTTAGCTTGTTTAAGTGCACCGTTCGCGGAATCCCTTTTACTTCAACCTTGACGTTTTGTTCTGCAAGATTTCTAGCACTTTGTGTCGTCTAATATATTGATGGGAGAATTTTCCTTACTAGGTTCTTTTAATAGATATATCGAGTCTCCTGTTTTAAAATCTTGAAGGTTGGTTCGTCGATTGTTGGTCTTAGTTTGGACTTTATCAAATTTTCTCTTGCCATTCGTCGTACAGTGTTAATTTTATTGAACAGATCTTTGAGATATTCTGCGCATGTTGGTTCCGTGTTCTCTTCGATTGTTACTTCACCATTAGGTTCTTTGGCTAGATGTCCGAAACTAATTCGTGCGGGGAGAATTTCGTTCCTTTCCTTCATTTTAGTTTTTATTTTGCGCCAAGACGCAGGTTTACTGACATTGATCCAATTACCCAATTGCTTGCTAATAGCATTCAAGATACAAATTTTTGAAAGTGCGGCAGCCATATTAACCCAAAAATATTTTGTATATAGTATAGTGTGATACCATCTATATTTTCCTAGGGAAATCATAAGATCAGCACTACCTACTATGTTACCTACGTCAAATATTAGATGTAGTAACCAATAAAGTATTTTTAATCCAATTATAATCCAATGGCTAGCGTATTTATTCAAGTTTTTAGATATATCTTCGACTGGTGATTCCCTATTTTCTCCCTTTTGATTTCTTCGAGCTCGTTGAACTTGTGTTTCTTCAGCTTGAAAATGTTTAGAATCCTTTTCCTTAGTTACCCCTTTTTCTTCTTTATTTACTTTATTCACAACACCTTTATTTTCCCCTACCTTTTCAGGATGAATAGTTTCACTGGAAGTGCTTATTGTAATTAAATTATTATTTATTTGTAAGGAACGTTTAGGAATATTTTTGGTAGATTTGGAATTATTCTTTGAATTTTTATTACAAACCTTTTTGCTTATAGATTCTGTTTTGGATTTATGGATAGCTATATTTTTATTCTCTATAGTGTGATCTTCCTTGCAATTTAATGATTTGGCTTTGAGTTCGATAAAGTTTCCTTCTGATGGTTTTATAGAAGTTTTTGAGTGAGATGCACTCGCTATCTCTTTTCCTATTATGGTTGAAACATTCACGAAATTCGTGGAGTCTTGCTTTTGTATCTTTGCCAAGTCGAACGTGGAGAGGCAATTTGCACTTCCCAGCGGGTCCAATATCTCTGTGATGTTAGGCAGTGGATAAGCATTGCCTGTCGTCTCGTCGTTCAATTTCCTAGTTTCTGCTTCGTCTGAAAGTTCTTTGGCACTAATATTATTTATCTTGTTTGGTAACTCAGGAAATTTCTCACTCATGATCCTGTCTATGGCACCGTGCGTCCTCTTATTATTTAACGTGACATTATCCCTTATCACAGCAACGGAATGGTGTTTGCATTGAAAAGTTGATTGATTGAAATGATCAGCATCTCTCTTTTGATTTAGATCTCTATCGAGGTATTTATTTATGCGTTTTTCTTCCCAAGTTATTGCTCTTGTTTCTTTCCTGACATTTTCTTCTATTCCCGGGTTGTTTAGATGTTTCCGCGACGGCGGTACAAATCTCCAGTTCTGGCGGTTGTTTACAGTATAAATACTATTGTATGGTGGATGAACGTTGTTTTGGTTATAATTATCCGAAGGTGTCGGATGTCGGTATCGAATTCTATTTTTCACTTGTTTTAATTCTCGTGTTGCTTTCACGGCTTGGCGGTACGCATCGTCCAAGGATTGGTATCCTGCTATCTTTACTCGTAAATACACCTCGTTTGGGAGCCCCTTAACGAAAGCTTCCCTCGTGTCTCGATCTATCCTATCTTGAAATACGGTGCCGTACTCGCATTTTTCCCCGTTCATTATCGCCAGTCTGAGATCTTTGACGCGATCTACGTAGTCCAAAATATCTTCTCCCGGTCGTTGAAATATTGTAGCTAATTCCCCTTTATATTCGTTAACCGTTTTTCCCGGATCGAACATATCTTTTAATTTATTCCCGAAATCGTTTAAACTTATTATTTCTGTGTCTTCTATGGCGAGAAATGCGTGTCCGCGAAGTTTATTCGTTAATAATTTTACTAACTGAGATTCTTGATGCTTAGGAACCATGTTTCGTGCGCGCTCGCATGCTTTTAAAAATCGAAATACCGAGGGTCGATGTCCGTCGAACACTGGTACTGTCTCTATGGCATCTTTTAACTTAATTGATTGGGGATTAACTTCTATCGGTATTATCGCTTGGGAAATTATCGGCGATGATACGGGTGTCTTGCTTTCTTTTTTTATTTTCAGTGAACGCACATCGTCTTGTAATTTATTCATTGTTGTACTCATGTCGCGAAAATTCGCATCCCATGCTTTAAGTTTTTCCGATAACATCAAGATCGTGTCTTTGTCCAACGATTCTAATTTAGTCGACATTATTTCTTAGGTATATATTTTATCGATAATCGTAACAACTTTAATCCTTTCTGAAGCGAATCGTTTAAACCAACTTTAATCCTCCGTGGAGCGTATCCCACCGCTACCACCAAAAATTTACTACTCTAAATGTTACGTATTAATTTGTTTGTTTAAATCGATCAAATCCTAAGTTTAAATTTTACTGAAAATTTTTTTTTTTTTTTTTTTTTATAGTTTGAGTTTGTATTTAATCTGAAGGGAAATAAATTGAAATGATATTTCTGTGTATTTAATACTGATTGAGATTTCTAATTAATACGGTAGTTGCTGCCACCAGAAATAGTCTAAGGACTATTTCAAAATATTTTACTTTTATTATTTTCTTTTACGTTTAATGGGTAGCGTTAACTGACGCTTAATGCAACTGGTAAATGAATTTCACTTTTCGGCTAACCTGCTATGCGCAGGGATACTAGCACGGGAGAGGATTAAAGCTGGGTACAATGAATATTTTTCCTCGTTGAACGGATTTTTATTTCGACGTAGAATTGCTTAGGTTATTGTATATATATTTTATTAGCTGGATATTTATATTTTAGCGTTGCTGGATTGGATAGGAACGTAAGATTTTTCGTTGTTTTATATAAATTTATTTTTACGTTTGACTTCTTCTTCTCTTTTAATTTCGCTGTAGTAGTTTGCCGTTAGAACCGAAACTCAATTCATTTACTACGATGGATTCTGTTACCACGATTTTCTTGCCTTTTGAGTTTAATAATCGAGGATGATTCTAACGATCCTCTCTGCGTGGAACTCGTGTGATTTCGCAAGCCTTGCCCAAAGACGGGTAATATTTTACCAACAGTGGGAGGAGGAATGCAAAGATCGATGGCTGTTTTCGATAATCGAAAACACCGTTTGCACAAGCCAACGCAGCGAACGATCTTTTGGTTAAATTTTCGAAGGGAAATTGTTCTGTTATTTCTCTCTTACAGTCGCATGCAATGATGGCAAGAATATCGGTTAATAGCAATGCCGGTATTGTTCTTAATTTTCGATCGATTCCGACGATGTATTTAATAGTCCTTTCTGTGCGGGACTTGTGTGATTTCGCAAGCCTTGCCCAAAGACGGGTAATATTTTACCAACAGTGGGAGGAGGAATGCGAAGATCAGCGGATGTTTCAGTAGCTGAAAACACCGTTCGCACAAGCCGACACAGCGGACAACTCCTTTGTTTAAAGTTTAAACAATGATTCTATCTTCAAAACCGTTCACGAAAATAAAACGAGATCAATGACAGGAAGTTCTAATTCAATTCTCGAGGGCAACGAGATTATCAGAGAAGAAGGAAATTTTCAAAATTAATTTTCTTACCTTGAGGAGTAGGTGCTGTCTGGTGCCATTACCTCAGCCGCTCCGGTTGTCGTCGTAGTTTTTGTTGGGTTTATTATTTGAACTCGAATATAGTTTATTATCAACTCTTACTTTATTTATCTATTTTAATACAGACTGAGCAATTTACTAACTGGATTAATACCGCAATTACAATGCGCGTTTGTGTCTAAACGATGAAATGAGGACTTCAAAGATAAAATTTTCTTTCTCCTTAGTCGCGACTCTCTTTTCTTTACCGAAAAACTAAAGACCCCGAAACGCAAAATACAATACAAAATTTCTAAACGCAGTGATGAACGCAAAGAATAATGAGCCGTAATAACAAACGATCGCAAGAATTATGAACAAACTAATGAACGCTGCGCTATGTTGCTACGCTTATTTATAATGCCATCCCCCACGGGGTGGTGGTCCGCTGGGGGTACGCTTCCGTGGGAATCGGGATGTTGCAGTTTGGGCTTCTTGGAATCGTACGTGACAAAATGTAAATTCCGTATTTCGACTTAGTTTCTATCAGTCCTGTGTTTCCGCTGAGCTAGCGTCTAGGAGATTTGAAGCATTCCACGCTGATCTAGTCCGTTCCGCGAGAAACTTCCACGTGCTGTACCGTGGGAATTACCGGTGTTTCTTCGGCGCGTGGAAGGGCTGGTGGCTGCAGCATCATTATCATTTCAATGTTTGCTCGGGCAACACGCGCAACTCCGCTGCTCTCCCACAACAAGGACCTCCTTCGTTGAGTTATTTTTCGTAAGTTTGGATATTCCCATATTATGGTTGTTTTGTGATCTTAATGTTTTTTCCCTTTTTGTTGTTCCCCTGGGCTTCGGTGATCGACGTTCGGACAATGTTTGCGGAGGCATTTCCATCAGAGATTCCTTTCCAGACTTCCCTGGTACGTATTTAGTCTTGTTTTTAGTCTGCTTGATTCGTTCTGTTTCGTTTTATTTAGAATATACTGTGTTGTTCTCAGCCCAAGCGAAAGAGGGATTCCGAAGAACCCATGGGCGACTCGGGAGGATCCATCAAACGCATGCGGCCCTGTGATAAACCACGAGTATCAGAGTGGTTGGAGGAACTATTCAACATTGGTGCCGAGGCCGTGTCGAAATTCGGCTTTGACGATTCGGTTACTTTCGACGAGAATTTCTTCGATGCAGAGACCGTCGTATTGGAGAGGGAACCCCCTCTGGTTGAAATCGTTGATACCGATCGTTGCGTGAAAGTTCGTTTTGCGAATGAAATTCCCGAAGAGGTTTTGGAGGCACATCTTCGTCACCATGCTTCTGGGAGAAAGGGAATTTCCCCTGTTGTGCGCTATTGGTGTATGCGTGAGTTCAGCGAACTTTATCCCGGAGCTCCTTGCTTCGATTTTGATTTAGTGTAGCTGCTTCAATTTCGTTGGTTCGCTGTTTGATGTTCCTTATTATTATTAATTTTTTGATATATTTTGTTTTGTGTTCAATATATATATATATATATTTTAAATGTGATAGTGTTAGGTTATCTATTTTATGTTTGTTAAATATATGTGTATTTTATTTAATTTTATATTTCCCCCCTTTTTAATTAATTATATATATATATATATTTTTTTTTTACATTTGTAGTTGCGCATAGAATTTATTAAAGAAAAGTGTTAACAATGTGTTTTGATGATTTGTTTCTCGCGCCTGACTTCCATTAATCCCTAATATTCCTGTCGCCATGATGCGTGTAAATCTAACATGGCTGCTCATAAATGTCATCAGTAAAGTTATAGTGACGGGTCTTTAGTTTTGTTTGATATCGAAGTAATTTTTCGTCTGTCGCTCGTTTTTCCTTATTCTACCGCAATTAGAACATTTATTTATTAATATTGTTTTAAAGTGACAATAGTATAACTCGTGTGAATATACGTATATATATACATGTTTATGTTGTGTGTCACTTCAGTATGGCTAATGTTTTGTGATTCTTCGATTGCGTTATTTATTGTTTCGAGTAGTTTATTTTATAGAGTATTCGATAATATAAAACATATGCACTCACACATATATATATATATATATATATATACGTATTTATATGCATATCTCTCTTGCCCATGTAGTGTTCATACGAAATGAAATGTTAATTATTTATTTTATATTAATTTCTTTTAATAAGATAGAACACGCACACGCACACGTATATATGTATATATTTCTGGCAAAGTGATTTTCATTCAGATTCTTTAGTGATATAGTGTTGTGTATTTGAGGTTATGTGTCAATCATTTGATTTCATATATACATATATATCTTATATTGTGACAACATAGTATTGAAGGTTTTGTTTCTAGATTATTGTGCGTTTAATGTGTGTTTACATATTTGTGTTTGACGATAGAATTTCTGTATGCAATTCCTCAAGTCGTTGCGGTGTTAATTATTTTGAGCGTTTGGGCTATCGACAGGTTGTCGCTTAGTCCCAAGTGTTGCGTTGTGTGTTCTATTTCTTTTGTAGGTTATTAATAGTAGTTTTAGTTTAGAAAATAGATTATTTATATGTTTATATAGAGACATGCATGTTTCATAGCGTAGTTCTTATTTTATAACTCTTTACCGGAACGTAGGCTAAGTAGTTTAAGTATGTATCTTAGATTATCGATTTGAATCAATAATGTAGGAAGAGCATACATTAATAGTAGTTTAGTTTAGAATATGATTTATATATTTATATATAGACATGCATGTTTCGTAATGTAGTTCTTATTTTATAATTCTTTACCGGAACGTAGGCTAGTTTTAAGTATGTATCTTTAGATTATTTATTTGATAGAATGCGCACACATATATATATATGTTTCTGACAATGTAACCTTTATTTCTTTAAAAATACAATATTGTATGTTTTATGTATTCGTTAAACTATTAGTTTTTGACTTCATATATACTTATATTTCATAGATTGACGATATTGTATTGGAAGCACTGTCTCTAATATTTACTAATTTATTACATGTCTAACATATATGTTTATACTTGTATGTAACTCTCCAAGTTGATTGATTAAAATATATTTATATATACATGTATTTCTGGCGTTTCAATTATTTCCCTTTTGTAGTTATTCTTATTTCCCGGTTTATTTGTTTGGTTCGTAACTCGTTCAATCCATTAGCTGGTTTTATTTATTTTATTTTATACTGATTGGATTTATTAGTCGCCCTCGTTTCGTTAATCCTTCCTTTAGTTTCGTAGCCCCGTGTGTTCGTTTGTGCATTCAAATCCTTATTCGCGCGTTTTGTATAGAATAGTTTTCTTGTTCTTATTACGACGCATGCGGAGCGCGGGACGTGACACCCCCGCCCTTGGAGTTCAAATTTCCAAAGGAAATTTGACTGATGGTGTCACTGAGTTCGCTCAAGGCGGACGTAGATGTCGTTTGTTGTTGAGTGACTACCGGTGTTATCGTCCTTCATTCCCAGGATGTTTACTGTTCCAGGGATGATTGTTTTTCCTGTCGCTCCTCTGGCCAATGTGTTTAAGACTGCAGTTTTTTCTGCCGGGAACATGACGTGGTCCCGTAGTGCGTCCAGGTCCTCTTGGGTATATATTCAGCTCATGGTCAATGACGATGGTGCTGAATATCGCCACGTTTGGCGCACGTCCGGGCGGAGTTTGTGTGGTGCGATTCCCTTGCCAAACGGGTAGCTCCGAGTAGCATTTTGTTGTATGTCGTACTTTTACTTGTACCGGAATGTATTTGACTATATGGACCGCTTCTCCTGCGATCAAATCCATGTGTCCTGGGTTTTGGTTATGGCGTATGCAAATTCGTCGGG
Source organism: Bombus vancouverensis nearcticus (assembly GCF_051014615.1). Lineage (NCBI taxonomy): Eukaryota > Metazoa > Arthropoda > Insecta > Hymenoptera > Apidae > Bombus > Bombus vancouverensis. The sequence goes on along the minus strand of NC_134923.1, from coordinate 1,515,252 downwards.
CGGTAAGTTTGCCAAGCTTAAAGCATTCTCTATTAGTTTCTTCTGTGTGTTGCGTCTTTGTGTCAGTATGGTGTTGTCATTTCTCGAGTTTATCAGAAATAAGAATAACCTTTTATAGGAAAAGAAAAAAAAAATATTTTTTTTTATTAAAATTTTTTTTTATATTTATATATATATTATTTTTCCTTCCCTCTTTCTTTCTTTTTCTCTTCTTTCTCCCCCCATTTTTCTTCTCCCCCTTTTTTATTGTTAAAACTTTTGTTTTATTTTAGGTTTTACGCATTTGTTATCAGTGAAAGCAAATATTATGAATACTACTTGAGTTATAATTATATACATATATGCGTAGCTATTGGTAAGTAATATAAATAAGATCTGTTTTACTGCTATAAATATATATATAAGTATATATTATCAATAGGAATATATATATTACAGATGTAGCTTGTCTTCGAGTATATATATATGTGCGTATAATTGGTGATTATGACGATTTACCTTGTAAGTTATTCGCATTATTAATCAAGTGAGTGTTAAAATATCGCCTACTTTATAATATGCATGTATATATATATATATATATATATATATATATATTGGTAAGTATAGGTGGAAATTATATGTATAAATATTATTTATTTACAGGTGGATAGCAGAAGTATTTGCGGTGCGGATTGCTATTCCTTGAACTAAAAAAAAATTCTTTCGATGTCAGTCAGATTATTATAAACGATCATGCATGGGAGGATTTTCTGCAGAGATTCAAAATGCTCTCTGGATTCCTTGTGAAACGTCTGGACAACACCTACATGTTCCTCCATCCGTCGTTCAGAGAATGGTTGATGAATTCGCCATCAGTTCTGTACACACATACAAAAATAGTTAATATATATATATATATTATATTTTTTTTTTATATATATATATGTTTCATTCGGACCTGTTCCTTGTATGAATACTGTATCTCTGTATATAATATAATATATATAATATGTTATGATTATGTTAGTTGTTATTTATTATATGTATTTTCCTTAACTCTCTCCCCTTTTTTTTCTTGTTGTTTTTTTTTTTTTTTTTTTTTTTTAGTACCTAACATTGCTATTACGATGCTGTATTACATTGTATTGGCCATTATTTGTATGTGCGCGCGACGAATTTTTCAACATGGCCGCTCGCGTGTATCTTTGGTATGGCGTTGGTTTAATGTCAACAGTAGCGTGTCGTTGAAATAGTTAATTAATTGTTAATCACTATAATTTTACTTAGTAGTGTTTTTGTAATATTGTTTTGTGTTTCATGATATTGTGTGTGTCAATACCGTGTGCTACCTTAATGTGATAGCATGGATTGTATTGTTATCGAATTTCGATAGTCATTGTTTTGATTATACGTGACTTGCATTTATATAAGTCTTGTTTAATTTAGTTAATGTTTTTTGTGTATTGTGTTACCAGATATTTTGTGTAGCGTAACTTTATTCTTTTGCACCGAGTTCAGTCATGTTGTTAATATTTAGTTAGTCTATCTTGATTAATTTCTAACCTATTCCTGTGTTTATTAACCTTTCTTATTGTCCCTATTAATTTATTATTGCATGTACTTGCTATTTGCTATTATTTTGTGTATGATATGAATTGGTTTCTTTATTAGTGATTAAAATCTACTTGTTAGATTACCATTGTCTGTAATTCTTCAGATTCTACTCTTTCGATGCTGCATCACTTACCTGGATCGTTCCCGCAACATCATCCGATTCTTTGATATGCCTTGGATACTTACTACGGCTGCCTTCTACTACGGCTACCTTCAATCGTCTTATATCTGTGGTCATAAAGGTGGTGTTTAATTTATTTAATTTAATATATATATATAATGCATTGTATGTGCGACCGCTATTGTGCATTACAAATTAACATCACAATACTACGTAGATTAATACATAACCAAATATCCCTTTACTCCGGTTACATTTATTACTAACTCTCAATTAATCTATCTTGATTATTTTCTAACCGCTTTCTATACTTTATCAACTATTTTATTTCTTCTTGTTAATCTGCGAAATTCATGCATGTACGCTTCCTTGTATGGTGATTAATTGTTCATGAGGTAAGTTGCACTTTCACTGTTTTAGTTATTCGTTGAACTAGCTCGTTTCACATTCAAACAATAATTGGAGCACTTGTAATAAACTTCTTTTCTTTTCAGGTTTCCGCCATCTGTGTTGTTCGATGAACAGTGCAATGCTTTCACAGTATTGTTATAACATTTAGTACTGTTGTATTTTGCATTAACGCAATTGAAGTTAATTGGTTCATTTATTTTTCAGCTGGCTGTTGTACATGGTGTTTCGCAAACAGAGATCCATAACCTATTTTGCACGTAAACCTTCTCGTATGATGATTACTTGTTCACAAGGTAACTTTCACTTTCACTCTTTTAATTTTATTGAATCAACACGTTGTATATTCAAACAATAATTGGAGTACACATGATAATTTTCCTTTTTTTTTCTTTTTTAGGTTTTCGCTATCTGTATTATTCGACGAACAGTGTCACACTTCCTTTTGATTTATCCACAATATAGTTATAACACTTAGTAACCTCGTATTTTGCACTGAGACAATTGAGACTAATTTATTCACTTATTTTAGGTAGCTGTCATACATTATGTTCCACGAACAACGATCCATAACCTATACTTGCACGTACACTTTCTTGTATGTTGATCACTTGTTCACAAAGTAACTTTCACTTTCACTAGTTAATTGTTCATTGAGTTAACACGTTTTATATTTAAGCAATAATTGAAACACATATAATAATTTTCCCTTTTTCCTTTTAGGTGTTCGATATCTGTATTATTCGACGAACAGCACTACAACATACACTACTGCACTACGTTGCCCACTGAAATCACTTTATTCATTGTTTATTTCGATTATGCGCTAGTTTTAGCTTGTTTAAGTGCACCGTTCGCGGAATCCCTTTTACTTCAACCTTGACGTTTTGTTCTGCAAGATTTCTAGCACTTTGTGTCGTCTAATATATTGATGGGAGAATTTTCCTTACTAGGTTCTTTTAATAGATATATCGAGTCTCCTGTTTTAAAATCTTGAAGGTTGATTCGTCGATTGTTGGTCTTAGTTTGGACTTTATCAAATTTTCTCTTGCCATTCGTCGTACAGTGTTAATTTTATTGAACAGATCTTTGAGATATTCTGCGCATGTTGGTTCCGTGTTCTCTTCGATTGTTACTTCACCATTAGGTTCTTTGGCTAGATGTCCGAAACTAATTCGTGCGGGGAGAATTTCGTTCCTTTCCTTCATTTTAGTTTTTATTTTGCGCCAAGACGCAGGTTTACTGACATTGATCCAATTACCCAATTGCTTGCTAATAGCATTCAAGATACAAATTTTTGAAAGTGCGGCAGCCATATTAACCCAAAAATATTTTGTATATAGTATAGTGTGATACCATCTATATTTTCCTAGGGAAATCATAAGATCAGCACTACCTACTATGTTACCTACGTCAAATATTAGATGTAGTAACCAATAAAGTATTTTTAATCCAATTATAATCCAATGGCTAGCGTATTTATTCAAGTTTTTAGATATATCTTCGACTGGTGATTCCCTATTTTCTCCCTTTTGATTTCTTCGAGCTCGTTGAACTTGTGTTTCTTCAGCTTGAAAATGTTTAGAATCCTTTTCCTTAGTTACCCCTTTTTCTTCTTTATTTACTTTATTCACAACACCTTTATTTTCCCCTACCTTTTCAGGATGAATAGTTTCACTGGAAGTGCTTATTGTAATTAAATTATTATTTATTTGTAAGGAACGTTTAGGAATATTTTTGGTAGATTTGGAATTATTCTTTGAATTTTTATTACAAACCTTTTTGCTTATAGATTCTGTTTTGGATTTATGGATAGCTATATTTTTATTCTCTATAGTGTGATCTTCCTTGCAATTTAATGATTTGGCTTTGAGTTCGATAAAGTTTCCTTCTGATGGTTTTATAGAAGTTTTTGAGTGAGATGCACTCGCTATCTCTTTTCCTATTATGGTTGAAACATTCACGAAATTCGTGGAGTCTTGCTTTTGTATCTTTGCCAAGTCGAACGTGGAGAGGCAATTTGCACTTCCCAGCGGGTCCAATATCTCTGTGATGTTAGGCAGTGGATAAGCATTGCCTGTCGTCTCGTCGTTCAATTTCCTAGTTTCTGCTTCGTCTGAAAGTTCTTTGGCACTAATATTATTTATCTTGTTTGGTAACTCAGGAAATTTCTCACTCATGATCCTGTCTATGGCACCGTGCGTCCTCTTATTATTTAACGTGACATTATCCCTTATCACAGCAACGGAATGGTGTTTGCATTGAAAAGTTGATTGATTGAAATGATCAGCATCTCTCTTTTGATTTAGATCTCTATCGAGGTATTTATTTATGCGTTTTTCTTCCCAAGTTATTGCTCTTGTTTCTTTCCTGACATTTTCTTCTATTCCCGGGTTGTTTAGATGTTTCCGCGACGGCGGTACAAATCTCCAGTTCTGGCGGTTGTTTACAGTATAAATACTATTGTATGGTGGATGAACGTTGTTTTGGTTATAATTATCCGAAGGTGTCGGATGTCGGTATCGAATTCTATTTTTCACTTGTTTTAATTCTCGTGTTGCTTTCACGGCTTGGCGGTACGCATCGTCCAAGGATTGGTATCCTGCTATCTTTACTCGTAAATACACCTCGTTTGGGAGCCCCTTAACGAAAGCTTCCCTCGTGTCTCGATCTATCCTATCTTGAAATACGGTGCCGTACTCGCATTTTTCCCCGTTCATTATCGCCAGTCTGAGATCTTTGACGCGATCTACGTAGTCCAAAATATCTTCTCCCGGTCGTTGAAATATTGTAGCTAATTCCCCTTTATATTCGTTAACCGTTTTTCCCGGATCGAACATATCTTTTAATTTATTCCCGAAATCGTTTAAACTTATTATTTCTGTGTCTTCTATGGCGAGAAATGCGTGTCCGCGAAGTTTATTCGTTAATAATTTTACTAACTGAGATTCTTGATGCTTAGGAACCATGTTTCGTGCGCGCTCGCATGCTTTTAAAAATCGAAATACCGAGGGTCGATGTCCGTCGAACACTGGTACTGTCTCTATGGCATCTTTTAACTTAATTGATTGGGGATTAACTTCTATCGGTATTATCGCTTGGGAAATTATCGGCGATGATACGGGTGTCTTGCTTTCTTTTTTTATTTTCAGTGAACGCACATCGTCTTGTAATTTATTCATTGTTGTACTCATGTCGCGAAAATTCGCATCCCATGCTTTAAGTTTTTCCGATAACATCAAGATCGTGTCTTTGTCCAACGATTCTAATTTAGTCGACATTATTTCTTAGGTATATATTTTATCGATAATCGTAACAACTTTAATCCTTTCTGAAGCGAATCGTTTAAACCAACTTTAATCCTCCGTGGAGCGTATCCCACCGCTACCACCAAAAATTTACTACTCTAAATGTTACGTATTAATTTGTTTGTTTAAATCGATCAAATCCTAAGTTTAAATTTTACTGAAAATTTTTTTTTTTTTTTTTTTTTATAGTTTGAGTTTGTATTTAATCTGAAGGGAAATAAATTGAAATGATATTTCTGTGTATTTAATACTGATTGAGATTTCTAATTAATACGGTAGTTGCTGCCACCAGAAATAGTCTAAGGACTATTTCAAAATATTTTACTTTTATTATTTTCTTTTACGTTTAATGGGTAGCGTTAACTGACGCTTAATGCAACTGGTAAATGAATTTCACTTTTCGGCTAACCTGCTATGCGCAGGGATACTAGCACGGGAGAGGATTAAAGCTGGGTACAATGAATATTTTTCCTCGTTGAACGGATTTTTATTTCGACGTAGAATTGCTTAGGTTATTGTATATATATTTTATTAGCTGGATATTTATATTTTAGCGTTGCTGGATTGGATAGGAACGTAAGATTTTTCGTTGTTTTATATAAATTTATTTTTACGTTTGACTTCTTCTTCTCTTTTAATTTCGCTGTAGTAGTTTGCCGTTAGAACCGAAACTCAATTCATTTACTACGATGGATTCTGTTACCACGATTTTCTTGCCTTTTGAGTTTAATAATCGAGGATGATTCTAACGATCCTCTCTGCGTGGAACTCGTGTGATTTCGCAAGCCTTGCCCAAAGACGGGTAATATTTTACCAACAGTGGGAGGAGGAATGCAAAGATCGATGGCTGTTTTCGATAATCGAAAACACCGTTTGCACAAGCCAACGCAGCGAACGATCTTTTGGTTAAATTTTCGAAGGGAAATTGTTCTGTTATTTCTCTCTTACAGTCGCATGCAATGATGGCAAGAATATCGGTTAATAGCAATGCCGGTATTGTTCTTAATTTTCGATCGATTCCGACGATGTATTTAATAGTCCTTTCTGTGCGGGACTTGTGTGATTTCGCAAGCCTTGCCCAAAGACGGGTAATATTTTACCAACAGTGGGAGGAGGAATGCGAAGATCAGCGGATGTTTCAGTAGCTGAAAACACCGTTCGCACAAGCCGACACAGCGGACAACTCCTTTGTTTAAAGTTTAAACAATGATTCTATCTTCAAAACCGTTCACGAAAATAAAACGAGATCAATGACAGGAAGTTCTAATTCAATTCTCGAGGGCAACGAGATTATCAGAGAAGAAGGAAATTTTCAAAATTAATTTTCTTACCTTGAGGAGTAGGTGCTGTCTGGTGCCATTACCTCAGCCGCTCCGGTTGTCGTCGTAGTTTTTGTTGGGTTTATTATTTGAACTCGAATATAGTTTATTATCAACTCTTACTTTATTTATCTATTTTAATACAGACTGAGCAATTTACTAACTGGATTAATACCGCAATTACAATGCGCGTTTGTGTCTAAACGATGAAATGAGGACTTCAAAGATAAAATTTTCTTTCTCCTTAGTCGCGACTCTCTTTTCTTTACCGAAAAACTAAAGACCCCGAAACGCAAAATACAATACAAAATTTCTAAACGCAGTGATGAACGCAAAGAATAATGAGCCGTAATAACAAACGATCGCAAGAATTATGAACAAACTAATGAACGCTGCGCTATGTTGCTACGCTTATTTATAATGCCATCCCCCACGGGGTGGTGGTCCGCTGGGGGTACGCTTCCGTGGGAATCGGGATGTTGCAGTTTGGGCTTCTTGGAATCGTACGTGACAAAATGTAAATTCCGTATTTCGACTTAGTTTCTATCAGTCCTGTGTTTCCGCTGAGCTAGCGTCTAGGAGATTTGAAGCATTCCACGCTGATCTAGTCCGTTCCGCGAGAAACTTCCACGTGCTGTACCGTGGGAATTACCGGTGTTTCTTCGGCGCGTGGAAGGGCTGGTGGCTGCAGCATCATTATCATTTCAATGTTTGCTCGGGCAACACGCGCAACTCCGCTGCTCTCCCACAACAAGGACCTCCTTCGTTGAGTTATTTTTCGTAAGTTTGGATATTCCCATATTATGGTTGTTTTGTGATCTTAATGTTTTTTCCCTTTTTGTTGTTCCCCTGGGCTTCGGTGATCGACGTTCGGACAATGTTTGCGGAGGCATTTCCATCAGAGATTCCTTTCCAGACTTCCCTGGTACGTATTTAGTCTTGTTTTTAGTCTGCTTGATTCGTTCTGTTTCGTTTTATTTAGAATATACTGTGTTGTTCTCAGCCCAAGCGAAAGAGGGATTCCGAAGAACCCATGGGCGACTCGGGAGGATCCATCAAACGCATGCGGCCCTGTGATAAACCACGAGTATCAGAGTGGTTGGAGGAACTATTCAACATTGGTGCCGAGGCCGTGTCGAAATTCGGCTTTGACGATTCGGTTACTTTCGACGAGAATTTCTTCGATGCAGAGACCGTCGTATTGGAGAGGGAACCCCCTCTGGTTGAAATCGTTGATACCGATCGTTGCGTGAAAGTTCGTTTTGCGAATGAAATTCCCGAAGAGGTTTTGGAGGCACATCTTCGTCACCATGCTTCTGGGAGAAAGGGAATTTCCCCTGTTGTGCGCTATTGGTGTATGCGTGAGTTCAGCGAACTTTATCCCGGAGCTCCTTGCTTCGATTTTGATTTAGTGTAGCTGCTTCAATTTCGTTGGTTCGCTGTTTGATGTTCCTTATTATTATTAATTTTTTGATATATTTTGTTTTGTGTTCAATATATATATATATATATTTTAAATGTGATAGTGTTAGGTTATCTATTTTATGTTTGTTAAATATATGTGTATTTTATTTAATTTTATATTTCCCCCCTTTTTAATTAATTATATATATATATATATTTTTTTTTTACATTTGTAGTTGCGCATAGAATTTATTAAAGAAAAGTGTTAACAATGTGTTTTGATGATTTGTTTCTCGCGCCTGACTTCCATTAATCCCTAATATTCCTGTCGCCATGATGCGTGTAAATCTAACATGGCTGCTCATAAATGTCATCAGTAAAGTTATAGTGACGGGTCTTTAGTTTTGTTTGATATCGAAGTAATTTTTCGTCTGTCGCTCGTTTTTCCTTATTCTACCGCAATTAGAACATTTATTTATTAATATTGTTTTAAAGTGACAATAGTATAACTCGTGTGAATATACGTATATATATACATGTTTATGTTGTGTGTCACTTCAGTATGGCTAATGTTTTGTGATTCTTCGATTGCGTTATTTATTGTTTCGAGTAGTTTATTTTATAGAGTATTCGATAATATAAAACATATGCACTCACACATATATATATATATATATATATATACGTATTTATATGCATATCTCTCTTGCCCATGTAGTGTTCATACGAAATGAAATGTTAATTATTTATTTTATATTAATTTCTTTTAATAAGATAGAACACGCACACGCACACGTATATATGTATATATTTCTGGCAAAGTGATTTTCATTCAGATTCTTTAGTGATATAGTGTTGTGTATTTGAGGTTATGTGTCAATCATTTGATTTCATATATACATATATATCTTATATTGTGACAACATAGTATTGAAGGTTTTGTTTCTAGATTATTGTGCGTTTAATGTGTGTTTACATATTTGTGTTTGACGATAGAATTTCTGTATGCAATTCCTCAAGTCGTTGCGGTGTTAATTATTTTGAGCGTTTGGGCTATCGACAGGTTGTCGCTTAGTCCCAAGTGTTGCGTTGTGTGTTCTATTTCTTTTGTAGGTTATTAATAGTAGTTTTAGTTTAGAAAATAGATTATTTATATGTTTATATAGAGACATGCATGTTTCATAGCGTAGTTCTTATTTTATAACTCTTTACCGGAACGTAGGCTAAGTAGTTTAAGTATGTATCTTAGATTATCGATTTGAATCAATAATGTAGGAAGAGCATACATTAATAGTAGTTTAGTTTAGAATATGATTTATATATTTATATATAGACATGCATGTTTCGTAATGTAGTTCTTATTTTATAATTCTTTACCGGAACGTAGGCTAGTTTTAAGTATGTATCTTTAGATTATTTATTTGATAGAATGCGCACACATATATATATATGTTTCTGACAATGTAACCTTTATTTCTTTAAAAATACAATATTGTATGTTTTATGTATTCGTTAAACTATTAGTTTTTGACTTCATATATACTTATATTTCATAGATTGACGATATTGTATTGGAAGCACTGTCTCTAATATTTACTAATTTATTACATGTCTAACATATATGTTTATACTTGTATGTAACTCTCCAAGTTGATTGATTAAAATATATTTATATATACATGTATTTCTGGCGTTTCAATTATTTCCCTTTTGTAGTTATTCTTATTTCCCGGTTTATTTGTTTGGTTCGTAACTCGTTCAATCCATTAGCTGGTTTTATTTATTTTATTTTATACTGATTGGATTTATTAGTCGCCCTCGTTTCGTTAATCCTTCCTTTAGTTTCGTAGCCCCGTGTGTTCGTTTGTGCATTCAAATCCTTATTCGCGCGTTTTGTATAGAATAGTTTTCTTGTTCTTATTACGACGCATGCGGAGCGCGGGACGTGACACCCCCGCCCTTGGAGTTCAAATTTCCAAAGGAAATTTGACTGATGGTGTCACTGAGTTCGCTCAAGGCGGACGTAGATGTCGTTTGTTGTTGAGTGACTACCGGTGTTATCGTCCTTCATTCCCAGGATGTTTACTGTTCCAGGGATGATTGTTTTTCCTGTCGCTCCTCTGGCCAATGTGTTTAAGACTGCAGTTTTTTCTGCCGGGAACATGACGTGGTCCCGTAGTGCGTCCAGGTCCTCTTGGGTATATATTCAGCTCATGGTCAATGACGATGGTGCTGAATATCGCCACGTTTGGCGCACGTCCGGGCGGAGTTTGTGTGGTGCGATTCCCTTGCCAAACGGGTAGCTCCGAGTAGCATTTTGTTGTATGTCGTACTTTTACTTGTACCGGAATGTATTTGACTATATGGACCGCTTCTCCTGCGATCAAATCCATGTGTCCTGGGTTTTGGTTATGGCGTATGCAAATTCGTCGGGCGGTAAGTTTGCCAAGCTTAAAGCATTCTCTATTAGTTTCTTCTGTGTGTTGCGTCTTTGTGTCAGTATGGTGTTGTCATTTCTCGAGTTTATCAGAAATAAGAATAACCTTTTATAGGAAAAGAAAAAAAAAATATTTTTTTTTATTAAAATTTTTTTTTATATTTATATATATATTATTTTTCCTTCCCTCTTTCTTTCTTTTTCTCTTCTTTCTCCCCCCATTTTTCTTCTCCCCCTTTTTTATTGTTAAAACTTTTGTTTTATTTTAGGTTTTACGCATTTGTTATCAGTGAAAGCAAATATTATGAATACTACTTGAGTTATAATTATATACATATATGCGTAGCTATTGGTAAGTAATATAAATAAGATCTGTTTTACTGCTATAAATATATATATAAGTATATATTATCAATAGGAATATATATATTACAGATGTAGCTTGTCTTCGAGTATATATATATGTGCGTATAATTGGTGATTATGACGATTTACCTTGTAAGTTATTCGCATTATTAATCAAGTGAGTGTTAAAATATCGCCTACTTTATAATATGCATGTATATATATATATATATATATATATATATATATATTGGTAAGTATAGGTGGAAATTATATGTATAAATATTATTTATTTACAGGTGGATAGCAGAAGTATTTGCGGTACGGATTGCTATTCCTTGAACTAAAAAAAAATTCTTTCGATGTCAGTCAGATTATTATAAACGATCATGCATGGGAGGATTTTCTGCAGAGATTCAAAATGCTCTCTGGATTCCTTGTGAAACGTCTGGACAACACCTACATGTTCCTCCATCCGTCGTTCAGAGAATGGTTGATGAATTCGCCATCAGTTCTGTACACACATACAAAAATAGTTAATATATATATATATATTATATTTTTTTTTTATATATATATATGTTTCATTCGGACCTGTTCCTTGTATGAATACTGTATCTCTGTATATAATATAATATATATAATATGTTATGATTATGTTAGTTGTTATTTATTATATGTATTTTCCTTAACTCTCTCCCCTTTTTTTTCTTGTTGTTTTTTTTTTTTTTTTTTTTTTTTAGTACCTAACATTGCTATTACGATGCTGTATTACATTGTATTGGCCATTATTTGTATGTGCGCGCGACGAATTTTTCAACATGGCCGCTCGCGTGTATCTTTGGTATGGCGTTGGTTTAATGTCAACAGTAGCGTGTCGTTGAAATAGTTAATTAATTGTTAATCACTATAATTTTACTTAGTAGTGTTTTTGTAATATTGTTTTGTGTTTCATGATATTGTGTGTGTCAATACCGTGTGCTACCTTAATGTGATAGCATGGATTGTATTGTTATCGAATTTCGATAGTCATTGTTTTGATTATACGTGACTTGCATTTATATAAGTCTTGTTTAATTTAGTTAATGTTTTTTGTGTATTGTGTTACCAGATATTTTGTGTAGCGTAACTTTATTCTTTTGCACCGAGTTCAGTCATGTTGTTAATATTTAGTTAGTCTATCTTGATTAATTTCTAACCTATTCCTGTGTTTATTAACCTTTCTTATTGTCCCTATTAATTTATTATTGCATGTACTTGCTATTTGCTATTATTTTGTGTATGATATGAATTGGTTTCTTTATTAGTGATTAAAATCTACTTGTTAGATTACCATTGTCTGTAATTCTTCAGATTCTACTCTTTCGATGCTGCATCACTTACCTGGATCGTTCCCGCAACATCATCCGATTCTTTGATATGCCTTGGATACTTACTACGGCTGCCTTCTACTACGGCTACCTTCAATCGTCTTATATCTGTGGTCATAAAGGTGGTGTTTAATTTATTTAATTTAATATATATATATAATGCATTGTATGTGCGACCGCTATTGTGCATTACAAATTAACATCACAATACTACGTAGATTAATACATAACCAAATATCCCTTTACTCCGGTTACATTTATTACTAACTCTCAATTAATCTATCTTGATTATTTTCTAACCGCTTTCTATACTTTATCAACTATTTTATTTCTTCTTGTTAATCTGCGAAATTCATGCATGTACGCTTCCTTGTATGGTGATTAATTGTTCATGAGGTAAGTTGCACTTTCACTGTTTTAGTTATTCGTTGAACTAGCTCGTTTCACATTCAAACAATAATTGGAGCACTTGTAATAAACTTCTTTTCTTTTCAGGTTTCCGCCATCTGTGTTGTTCGATGAACAGTGCAATGCTTTCACAGTATTGTTATAACATTTAGTACTGTTGTATTTTGCATTAACGCAATTGAAGTTAATTGGTTCATTTATTTTTCAGCTGGCTGTTGTACATGGTGTTTCGCAAACAGAGATCCATAACCTATTTTGCACGTAAACCTTCTCGTATGATGATTACTTGTTCACAAGGTAACTTTCACTTTCACTCTTTTAATTTTATTGAATCAACACGTTGTATATTCAAACAATAATTGGAGTACACATGATAATTTTCCTTTTTTTTTCTTTTTTAGGTTTTCGCTATCTGTATTATTCGACGAACAGTGTCACACTTCCTTTTGATTTATCCACAATATAGTTATAACACTTAGTAACCTCGTATTTTGCACTGAGACAATTGAGACTAATTTATTCACTTATTTTAGGTAGCTGTCATACATTATGTTCCACGAACAACGATCCATAACCTATACTTGCACGTACACTTTCTTGTATGTTGATCACTTGTTCACAAAGTAACTTTCACTTTCACTAGTTAATTGTTCATTGAGTTAACACGTTTTATATTTAAGCAATAATTGAAACACATATAATAATTTTCCCTTTTTCCTTTTAGGTGTTCGATATCTGTATTATTCGACGAACAGCACTACAACATACACTACTGCACTACGTTGCCCACTGAAATCACTTTATTCATTGTTTATTTCGATTATGCGCTAGTTTTAGCTTGTTTAAGTGCACCGTTCGCGGAATCCCTTTTACTTCAACCTTGACGTTTTGTTCTGCAAGATTTCTAGCACTTTGTGTCGTCTAATATATTGATGGGAGAATTTTCCTTACTAGGTTCTTTTAATAGATATATCGAGTCTCCTGTTTTAAAATCTTGAAGGTTGATTCGTCGATTGTTGGTCTTAGTTTGGACTTTATCAAATTTTCTCTTGCCATTCGTCGTACAGTGTTAATTTTATTGAACAGATCTTTGAGATATTCTGCGCATGTTGGTTCCGTGTTCTCTTCGATTGTTACTTCACCATTAGGTTCTTTGGCTAGATGTCCGAAACTAATTCGTGCGGGGAGAATTTCGTTCCTTTCCTTCATTTTAGTTTTTATTTTGCGCCAAGACGCAGGTTTACTGACATTGATCCAATTACCCAATTGCTTGCTAATAGCATTCAAGATACAAATTTTTGAAAGTGCGGCAGCCATATTAACCCAAAAATATTTTGTATATAGTATAGTGTGATACCATCTATATTTTCCTAGGGAAATCATAAGATCAGCACTACCTACTATGTTACCTACGTCAAATATTAGATGTAGTAACCAATAAAGTATTTTTAATCCAATTATAATCCAATGGCTAGCGTATTTATTCAAGTTTTTAGATATATCTTCGACTGGTGATTCCCTATTTTCTCCCTTTTGATTTCTTCGAGCTCGTTGAACTTGTGTTTCTTCAGCTTGAAAATGTTTAGAATCCTTTTCCTTAGTTACCCCTTTTTCTTCTTTATTTACTTTATTCACAACACCTTTATTTTCCCCTACCTTTTCAGGATGAATAGTTTCACTGGAAGTGCTTATTGTAATTAAATTATTATTTATTTGTAAGGAACGTTTAGGAATATTTTTGGTAGATTTGGAATTATTCTTTGAATTTTTATTACAAACCTTTTTGCTTATAGATTCTGTTTTGGATTTATGGATAGCTATATTTTTATTCTCTATAGTGTGATCTTCCTTGCAATTTAATGATTTGGCTTTGAGTTCGATAAAGTTTCCTTCTGATGGTTTTATAGAAGTTTTTGAGTGAGATGCACTCGCTATCTCTTTTCCTATTATGGTTGAAACATTCACGAAATTCGTGGAGTCTTGCTTTTGTATCTTTGCCAAGTCGAACGTGGAGAGGCAATTTGCACTTCCCAGCGGGTCCAATATCTCTGTGATGTTAGGCAGTGGATAAGCATTGCCTGTCGTCTCGTCGTTCAATTTCCTAGTTTCTGCTTCGTCTGAAAGTTCTTTGGCACTAATATTATTTATCTTGTTTGGTAACTCAGGAAATTTCTCACTCATGATCCTGTCTATGGCACCGTGCGTCCTCTTATTATTTAACGTGACATTATCCCTTATCACAGCAACGGAATGGTGTTTGCATTGAAAAGTTGATTGATTGAAATGATCAGCATCTCTCTTTTGATTTAGATCTCTATCGAGGTATTTATTTATGCGTTTTTCTTCCCAAGTTATTGCTCTTGTTTCTTTCCTGACATTTTCTTCTATTCCCGGGTTGTTTAGATGTTTCCGCGACGGCGGTACAAATCTCCAGTTCTGGCGGTTGTTTACAGTATAAATACTATTGTATGGTGGATGAACGTTGTTTTGGTTATAATTATCCGAAGGTGTCGGATGTCGGTATCGAATTCTATTT